>NC_141151.1:64782630-65082630 GCF_053477565.2 Lygodium microphyllum | reverse complement strand
AAAGAGACAGTTGCCAAATTTCATAAGTCCATGGTGGAGGCATGGACTACAAACAACATAACACACTACATGGTCAGTATTGTCACCATTACAGAAAATTATCATCATTTTGAATTAGTTTGTGTTTATAATCTCTCTTCTTATGTAGCATATACTTAAAGCACATGGACTAAAAACAACGTGACACACTACATGGTTAGTATTGTCACCATTACAGAAAATTATCATCATTTTGAATTAGTTTGTGTTTCTAATCTCTCTTCTTGTGTAGCATCCTCAAAACAAGTGGGCTCAACATCTTCAACTAGTTTCACCATATAAGCATAATGGTGAGCTGCATAACCTTCAAAACCAAATCTTTTAACAGGGTATCTGACCCTCCTAGATCTGCGTACCACCAGATCACTCAATGGAGCCTTTACATTCCTATGAGCTCTCTGTACACCTGGTGTTCTGAATGAAGGAATGCCAAGCTCATCATCCAAACTCTTCAAACCACTAGAATCTCCATCGAATCCCAAATGACTGGTAGATGCATCATTACCATCCAGCACTTTCTTCTTTCCTTTGTCCTTCACTGTAACACTTATAGATCCACCTGAAGAAGTGGGGCTACTCCTTAGTCTCCCAGACCAAGGGCTCATTGTAGGCATAGTACCAGATGATGTTTCTGGTCCATTAAGACTCCGTGATTCTTGTTTATCTTTCTGCACATAGCTGCCTTGATCATTATCATCATCCAAAACATCACCAGTAGGTATATACCAACTTCCCATCTCATCAAAGATAACATCCCTACTCACTCTGAACTCACCTGTGACAGGGTTATAATGGCGATACCCTTTCTGCTCTAAAGAGTATCCAATAAAAACACATTTTTCTACCTTTGGATCAAGCTTCTTCCATAGCTCATATGGCACATGAACATAAGCAACACAGCCAAATACATTCAAGTGTGATACATCAAGCTTCTTGCCAATAAAGCATTCTTCAGGAGTCATCCCATGAACTGCAGCTGTGAGAGTTATATTCATAATGTAGACAGCAGTATGGACAGCCTGAAACCAAATATGGTTGGGCATATTCTTTTCAGCCATTAATGCCGGTGCAACTTCTGCAATATGTCTGTTTTTTCTTTTTGCAACACCATTTTGCTGTGGGATATACCTGCAAGTAAATTACCTCTTTATTCCATGAGTCCTCAAGAAGCCACTGAACGCATTAGAGAGGTACTCTTCCCCTCCATTTGATCTCAAGCACTTCACTTTTAAGCATGTTTCTATTTCAACAACTGCCTTAAAAGATTTGAAGTGCTCAAACACATCACTCTTTTTCTTCATGAAGTATACCCATAGCTTCCTTGAACAATCATCAATAAATGTGACAAAGTTTTTTCTGCAACCAAGAGATACATTATGTGTAGGCCCCCAGCATCTGTATATACTACATCAAGTATATTTATGCTCACTTCTCTATCATGCGAGAAGGGTTGTCTCACATGCTTACCAAACTACCATGCTTCACAGACTTTATGCAATTCTACAACTCTAAAAGAAGGCAACCTTGTAACCAATCCTCTGGCCTGCATTAATTTCAGCCTTTGCACATTTACATGTCCAATATGTTTATGCCATATTTCAATATCTTTCCTTTAGCATACATAGCAGCATCCATTGTAGAAATTCCAGTATCTAAAGTGAACGTTCGGCCAACTCCACTTCCTTTTGCGACCAACCTGCACTTATCATTAAAGTCTTCTACAAAATAACCTTTTGCATTGAATTGGACCTGCAACCCTTGCTCTACCATTTGGCCAATAGACACTAGATTCTTTGTAATTGATGGCACATGTAATACATCTGTCAAGCTCTTTATCTGGCCATCCTACAAGGACAAGGGAACATTTCCAATGTGTGAAATTGGGTGGCATGAATTATCACCCGTCAGCACATAACCTGGTTTTTGTAAGTCATGCATCTCTCCAAACCATTCAACATGGCTGGTCATATGATTAGATGCACCTGTTGTAACTACATTCATCATATGTTGCATAACAAACAAACGCTCATTTTTGTCTTCATTCTGTCGTGAAGACGATGCATAGTTTCCTTGGTGCAATTTACCACTGCGAATAACATCCTTCTTAGCATAATAATTGGCTGCAATATGTCCTACTTTGCCACAATAATGGAAAACAATAGAAGAATTCCAGAGCCTCTGTTCTGCCATCCACCTCTTCCTCTAGAGCTCCCCCTGCCTCTAAAGCTTCCTCTGCCTCCAGAAACCTGTATTTCACCAAACTGTTGATTGAACCTATTTTTCTGGTTATCACCAGCACGTCCCATACCACAGCTTGTCGAAGAGGATCTACCATGTTCCCTTCCTGAACTCGAGTAAAATGCTTGGACCTATTCACCATTTCTTTCAGATGAATCACCCTACATATTGATCTCTTCAGTAATCATGAGAGAGATCAGCTCATCAAAATCTGGAAATGGCTTTCGTACATATACTGAAGTAACAAATGATTTCCATGCCTTCTCATTGTTAAGGTCACTCAGAGGCCACTCAGAGTGGATGAAACCAAATCATCATCATCCGGCATTGCATCAATCGCTACTAAAGCATTTGCAATGCTCCTCACCTTCAACACATACTCATTAACAAGCATTTTCCCTTTCTTCAAGGCATTCAACTCTTGCTTGAGTTGAATCTTTCGTGCCTTTGTATTTACTGAAAACATGCTCTCAAAAATTGTCCAAGCTGCATGTGAAGTTTCTGCATTCCTGATATATCCTAGCATAGTATTATCAATGACTGCAAATAGCCAGTACATCACCTTTTTGTCTTTTGCATTCCACTCTTTCCATGCTTTTAACTCATCTGCAATCGGAGGGATACCCAACTCTAGCTCATTTTCTTCACCTGAAACAAACTCATAAGGCCCTTTCCAATGAGGAAGTTTGTCACACGAAACTTCCATGAAGGGTAGTTGTTCTTTTCGAGCTTCTCAATAATGGGATTTCCACTGTTCTCTGCCATTATCACAAATAAGGATACAACACAGCAAGCTAGTCTTCTGCAATCTTTCACAACACGTGCACAGCAATACACCAAACAACCTTTTTCATTGATTGCTCAATAGTACATGTAATCTACAACCTATTTGCAAATAAACCTTTTGTTTTCTTCCTACAAACACCTCAAAAATTACAGATTCACAATCTGTAACCTGTGCATCCACTTTCAGTCAATACAACTGAAATCACAGTGTACCTTGAAACTGTTGTCTGCAACCTTGCGGCTCTAAAACGGGGCCTGAAACGGGCTCAAACGCCCACAATAATTACAGGAAAATCCTAAAGGGATTATCTACAGAATATACAGTGATCTACTCGCACACCAAATCTCACACTAATCTGAGATTTTCCCTCGACCATGCTTCCAGTGCCTCCACAGGCACTATCCAAGACAGAGAGTGGAAGAATGGGAGAGCTTCTTACCCATTGTTTGCTTGCTCAAACCTTGCTTCTTCTCCTTCACTTTAGCCTTCAAAATCAACCTCTCTCGGTGGCACAGCTCTAATACCATATCAAGAATTGCGTGGTGGGGGACTTTGCTTGAGCTGCTACGCCAAACACACACTATACATGCAAGAGGAAGCTCACTCAAGAACACAAGAAGAGAGATGGAGGCCAAAACGTTTTCTTGCAGATTTTTCTTCTTCTTCCACATACTATACAATGTACACAAAGTATAGATAAGATACACCATAAAGGAAAGTGGTCTTCTAAGTCAAACAATGCATAACTAACTACACTAATCGACTGGCACTATATCTTTGCCAGCTGTAGGTAGGTGTAACAAACTAAATATAATAAGTGATGAGTCAGTGGCCATGTGAGTATCATAATGCCCACCAACGTGCTAAGTGTAGACGTGTGGACTCATCTAGCCAAGTGGTCCATCATCAATGTCCACATGTGTTGAGCTTGTCATCTCAACAATAGTTCAATTGCTTGAAATGCTTGGATCAATTAGTCCATAAGCCTATAGTGTTGTTAGTGAGCAACATTTTGGTTTCATTGCTAAGATCAAAATATTTGAGTAACTAGGTGTGCATGCTCTAGGCCAAGCAACAAAATAGGATCTCATACTCCAAAACATTGCATGGATTAGTATAGGACAACAAATTAAGAGGCAATTAGTTTGTATTTGTGTGTTGGATTTTCCATTTTTGTTGCATAGATAATTGGTTGCATAATGTAGATTGCTTTAAGATTGCATCTGAACATAGTTTTTAGGTATTAAGGTGCTAAAGTGAATAGAAAAATAAAAAAATTAAAGAAATCTCAGTCTCAGTATACTCCACAGGGTTGCAAGCAAGGGGCATGAGGGAGCTTGTGAGTTGGCCAAAATTAGGGTTCTTGCTTTTTTCCTCTTCCTCGATTTTTGTTGGATCTAGCATTAGATTTTGAAGTTTTCTTTTTTCCTTGGTATTTGCATTTTCTTTTGGTAAAAAGCTTGCACAATGGGAGAATTTAAGAGCAAGGAGAGCAAGAGGGAAGGCGTTTGTTTGAATCTTGCATTGGGAGACGAGCAAAGATGCCAAAAGAAATTGTGAGCTTAGATCGAGTCTACTCCATCCCACCCAAACTTTTAGATATGACTACCATGATCTCTAGATGATGTTAAATTGTTTCTATCACATCATTCATATAAGTGGTGCATGCATTTGTTGCTTCTCGTGTACTTGATCTTGCCTTCAAATTTTGTTTAAGACCCATAAGACTACTCATCCACTCAGACAAGAGACAGACAGACAGATAGACTTGGCTATAGAGGTACACATGGATGATCATGGCTTCAAATCAAAGCCATAAGGCTTAAGCCTCAATGTTTAAGAGCTGCTAGAATAAGGCTTGAGCCTTTGTGTTTTACGTCCTTAGCATATGAGAGCCATGATAAGGCCTTGAGCCTTTGCATTTTATATTTGACGTAAGGAGTTGTTTGAAGAGCCACAAACCATAAGGCTCAAACATTAAGCCCATCTGAGTGATTATTTATGCCTTTGCATTGAGGGAAATATGAATTGGCTAAGGTATTAAGCCTTTGCAAATTAATGATGTCCAATTCATAAGGCATAAAGCTAAGCAGGCCATCTTAGTGACCATTTTCCCTTCATCTTTAAGATTTTCTAACTTTGTTCTAGGGCCTCTTGGATGATTTTTCTCAAATACCCATAGCTTCAATTTTTCTTAGGGATTTGTGTAGGTTTTGAGATACTTCTCCTATATATTTCTTTCCCTCAATCATGTTGGTTTATCTTACGAAATTCACATTTGCTTTCCTTATCATCAACTTGTGCTTCTTAACGAATTCAAAGACTAAGAAATATGTTCCCAATGTTCTTCTTTAGAATGAATATACATAAGGATATCATCAAGGAAAACAATAATAAAATTTTCAAGATATGGATGTAAGACACTATCCATAAGGGTCATGAATGTGGTAGGAGCATTAGTTAGACCAAAGGGCGTTAAAAAAAACTCATAATTGTCAAAACACATTTGAAATGTATTTTTAGATACATCCTCCCTATGTATTTGCACTTGATGGTACCTTGATCTTTGTAAAGTGTCACACTCATTTAAGTGAATCAAACAACCCATCCAAATAAGGAAGCAGGTGCTTATTTTTTATTGTGAGAATAGTTAGATCATGGTTGTCTATGCACATACATATGTACCCATCCTTTTCTTCACCAACAATATTGAGGAAGCCCATGGAGAAAAACTAGATTGAATAAATCCCCATTGGAGATAATCAATCAGTTGCTTCTTCACTTCACTAGCTTCACTAGTACTAAGTCAATAAGGTGGTTGATCATGGGTTTACTTCTTAGTAAAACATTAATACTATGTGTTACATTATGTTCAAGGTGTAAACCTAGAGGAAAATCATGAGGAAATATGTTATTGTATTCGTTAAGCGATTGGCGCATCTAATTATGTACATGTGGTAGAGAATGAGAAGAACAATTTGTAAGAGAATGTTGCCGTAATGAGGAATTTTTCTTTAAAGAGAGAAGACAAAGAGTATGTACTTAATTTATCATTGGATTCTAGTTAAAAAAATATCCACAACATAATCAATAGAAAACAAAGACTTGTGTGAAGAAATATAGGAATTCAATACATAATAAAAATAGACATCTTCTTATTACATTATCTTTGGCCAAATAATGAAGTCCAATTGTACATATAAGAAGGAATGGTGGAACATTCTTCTCACCCTATAAAAAAACATGCACACTAGTGTCCTCAAATGCAATAGTGTTATATCGATAAATATACATTTTAATGAGTCATTCAAAGTGTACAACATTCTCAGTCCAGTGCCACATCTGCCCTAGTCATGTTTATAACTTGAAGGTTTATTTTCATAGTATATCCTTCCACTCCTTGTTAACCCCAAGTCGAGATGGCGGAAAAATGAAGGAAAAAGCAAAATGAAGATGGAAAAAGAGCAAAGACATGCAGGCGGCCTCTAAAGACGAACCGGGGCAAAAAGCACAACTTTAAATAAAAAAGTGCCTCAAAAAACTCGAAAAACTCTTGTAAAAGAGCGCTAGGCTCCCTCCTTTTCCGATTGTAAAATATGAGATGGGTGTAGGCTAGATGCATAATGCTAGAAGAGGGAAATGGAAAAAAAAGGACCTTGCCACAATGACAAGTCGTGTAAAAAAGGGATGGGTGCCCATGGGATTTTAGGGTTTGTATATGTAAAGTTCAAAAAGTGAATGAGAGCTCATTCTTTGGTGTGTGGCAACAAGAGTCTTCTTCTTCTTCTCTCCTCATCTTCTTGCTTTTGTGTGCTCTTGAGAGAGGGAGTGTGAGAGTGTGAGAGAGGGAGTGTGTGAGAGTGAGGGATCAAGGGGGTGAAGCTCTTCACCATCTCCTCTTCTCTTCTTCTCTTCTTGCGCGCGCGGCTATGGAGGATGGAGCTTGGAGGTGGAGGAGGCTTGAGGATGCTTGAGCTTGCATCTAGGATCGTGGAGCTACCGGCATGTGTGAGAGAGGAGGCAACTCATATCGGCATTAAGGTAAGCTCACTACACTCGTAGGATGGACGGCGCGTCGGCGATAGCAATTAGAGCTTGCTTGGAATGCTTGAAACAATAAGCGGTCCGTGGGTCTTGGCGGTTGAGTGAAATCTCCCACATTTTGGTTCCATTGCTGGGACAACAAATTCAAGCTTGAGCACTTACGCGCCTCATATCGAGCATCGAAGTAAAGGATTCATCCCCGAAACGGAGGTTGAGATAGGTAGGAAGTTTGGGTGTTTTTGATCTTCAAAACAAGTAAGTATTTTGGGTTATTTTGTTTGTTTGATGATTGGGGAACATGGAGAAATCATTTCAGTGTTTTGCTTTCGATTCTTGTTGCATTTAGAGTAGGTTAGGGTTAGGAAATTGCCCCGGAGAATGATAGGGTTTACTGTTGCAAAACAGGGCAAAACAGGGCAAAAATCATGCAAAAAATGGCAAAAAGCTCGCTTGTGATGCCTAAGATCGGCAAGTGAGTGATTGGGGGCACCAACACCATACCCGGGAAGGGGTATGAGAGCCAAGAGGCCAAGGGAGGACTCGTTTGCAACCATTTCAGCGAGAGAGAGAGAGCTATTGCCCGATTCAATTCGATCGCACCAACGATGAGCCCACCACTCTATCCAGGTATATGAATCCCTTCCCTTACCCCCTTAGTAGGATTTGGAGGTTTGTGCCTGATATGATTGAGTAAATCACAAGGAACAATCCAAATCAAACTCGTGCTGTTGACGTGCGCCGCGCTCGGCCCGCCGTCCGGGACGGTCACTTCGGGGCTGAGTCCCAGAATCGGCCCTCGGCCCCTTACCATTCGGCCCACTCGGCCCAAACCTACTCAGCCCATCCGAGTTTACCATTCAGACCATGGACCGATTCGGCCCTCTGCCGTGTGTCAAACTCGACCCTCAGCCCACTTCCCTCGGCCCAATTGCCTTGGCCTGTCTGAGCGACCTCGTCCGAATTGGCCACTCGGCCTGTCCGAGCCAATCTGTCCGAGTGACTTCGTCCGAGTCCGCTCCTCCTCGGCCCGTCCGAGCCCACCCTATCCGAGTCCCAAATTCGGCCCTCGGCCCATGCGCCTTGGCCTGTCCGAGTGACCCACTCGGACCCTGCAATTGGGACAAGTTGGGCCAAGTGTAGATTTTTATCAAATTTTCAAAAATATGACCTGACCCGGCTAGAACTCAGCAGCACAAACTATCGAAAGCCCTTAGGACGCTTAGAACTTGATTCTGGCACACGGAATAGGCAAAATCGTAGGGTGCAACCACTTAGCAGCTAGAAGTAGGCAATTGCGAGACCCAAAGACTTAGATGCAAACCGCTGAGTTATAAAGCCTGATTGGACCAAAAACGAATGAGGCAACATATTAGGGAAACCCTAAACCCTGCCAAGATGGCCAGAAAATTGACCAACAAGCCTATCAGGCCCGAAACAACGTGAGAGTACGTAAGACGCCTAGAAATTGGTTGCTGCACTCACCCTGAATTTTCGCACTTGAAGTACACTTAAGAAAACTGAAAGCCTAATTGAGCACAAGTGCACTAGAAAAGACACACATTGAGTGGCCATAAATTGAGGATTGTATTCAATAACTGAAGGAACTCACCTAGATAAACCACTCAAAGAACCCACCAGTAGGAGAGGACCCAAGACATAGACAAACCATCGACGCGCAAAGTAGGACCAAGCAAGGGGTGCCGATGAAGTGGATTTGACAAGTCTACTAAACCTGATCGATAGCTTGGTGAAGCATGAGAACTCGACAATGGCAGAAGAAAGTTCAGACCGCAGATCTAATGAGGAATTCGACTTCGAAGTCTTTCCAGATGCTATTCAGCAAAGCTGGTCAGCAGTTACAACGCTCATGCCCGGTGTGAGCACCGCGGCAAGATAGTAGACGCTATCATCGCAGATCTAGAAGAGGAGAGAAAGCTAGCCCGCAAAGCATTGAAAAGCATGGCTGAATACAATAGGGATCAACAGGCTAGGAACCAAAGGCAAAGCATGGAGTTGCGAGAGGTACAGCGGGTGCTGAATCTGGCTGGTAGAAATCGAACGGACCATGAGAGAGCACTAGAAGGAGACTTAACGCTGAGTGAGCTTCTCATGAAGTAGCTGCTCGATAACACGGCTACTACAGAGCAAAGTGCCATGGCTCTAGCGACATTGCTGCTCGCAACTCGCAGGATTAGGAGCAAACCACAACTCAAAGAGCCAGTCTAAAATCCCTATTGTTGCCAAACAACTCGATAAGTACCAACCCCATGACGATCCATAGAGCTTTGTTGAGCAGTTTGAGCAAGTCTGCGAAGCCAACGACCTCAACGACCTAACTCAACGCTCTCAAGCATTTGGGCTTTTCTTGGGCGACAAGGGTAGGATGTGGTATATGAGCTTAGATACCACAGAGCGAGCCAACTTCGATGGCCTCAAGGATCTCTTCATTAAGAGATTTGTCGAGCTCGGATACTCCAATAATCTACTATTGCGCTTGATGAACGTCAAGTAGAAAGAGAAGAAGGACATTCGCGATTACGTGACCCATGTGCGGAGTCTCTTCAAGAGAATCCCTACTAGAGAGCGGTCGACTAAACGAGCAGTATCAACTGTATTCATCAACAGGATTCAGAACAAGGAACTATATAAGGCTTTGGCAGGAAACTCGAGCTTGCAGCAAGACGTGCTAGCTAGGGTCTTTGAGGAAGCCATCCGAGTTGATGATCAGCTGAAGGAGCGGAGCTCTAGAAGCACGAACCTAGAAGAGACCAACTCGCGAAGCTCAAAGAGAGCGTCAGCCTCGAGTGAGCGATCAGTCCCATCATCTTAGGATAAGGGGAAAACCACCGAGACGGAACCAAGACTTGGCTGACATTAAGATGGAACTAGCCAAGTAGCAAGACATGTTGAGACGACTGTGGCGGAAACCACTTGCGAGCCGAGTGTCAAGACCCTAGGTCAAGACCTTGTGCTAATTGCGGTAGGTTCGGTCATGACGACGTGCATTGTAGATTCCCAAGAAGACTTCCATACTCACAACCATATAGCTAGCCTTACCTAGTGAATAGGCCACAGCCATTTTTCAGAAGGGGAGCCCCATTGGCCCTCCCTGCGCCTAACGACATTAAGCCAGCTGTTCCTAGGATGGAAATAAATCCTACAGGCATTCCTAGACTGCTTGGTCGTTATGTAACCCATCCACCAAGTGACACTCCTTTCCACTATGTGGAAGAACCAAACGAGGAAGAAGCTTATGTATGCCCTTACGTCTCGCATGACGATGAGGGCAACGCTGTCCTCATGGATTATTGCCCCGTACCTGTGATGGCATTAGGAAGAGGACGAGGTAAATGCCTAGGGGGGCAGACGCAGGATCCAATCACCTGTTGGACTTGTGGTCACCCAGGTCATGTCTCATCACGCTGCCCTGAGAAAAGGGAGCAGCAAAATAGAGACAAGGCTGACCAAAGATGTGCAAAGTGCGGAATCACTCATCTCTTCATTGATTGCCCAAAGCGGAAGACATCTTCGAGTTCAGCCAACGTGCCATCTGTCCCATTGGGGTTGTTCAGTGTCGAGAACCTCGATGGGAAGGCCATGCCTATCCCATTGCGGGTCATGACCCATGCCCAAATGAAGCAGGCCGGCATCTCTCTGCCAGGACCTATTAATCTCGATGCAGCCTCGATAGGGAAGAAGAGCCGTAGACGGAGGAGGAAGAGGTCGAAAGCTAAAATCGCACTAAAAACGGAGAGTGCTACAACTATGCCTGCTGGAAAGAAGGTCTCTAATGCAGAGGCGGAGACGTCAGCCCCTAAGACGGCCGAAAAGGGAAGTGCTAAGGTAGGGGAATACCCGCATCCGAAGCGACAGTTAGAGGCCATAGAAAAGATGAAGGAATGGGTGAAGGAAACCGAAGAGCATCTAAAAGATGCTGAGCCCATCATAGAGGACGAGATTGATGATCTCTCTAGCATAAGTACGCCAACCTCACCTCTACAACCAAAGTCGGGATACAGTGCCGCGGTTCAATCACGGCCACTGGTCAGGATGATCCAGGTTAGGAGAGAGACGAACGCCCAACGATATCTGACCACGTTGGTGACTACCCATGTAACACTTAGCCTGGGAGATCTGCTTAGGCAACACCCCACCCTATGGCAAACTCTTAAGCAGTGGGTTGAAGGGTCACACGAGCAGGTCACGGCAGACCCTCATAACCATGATGCAGAGGCGCAAATACCGAGTTTGACGATGCTGCAATCTATGCCTAAATCCTTGCATGTCAATGCCTTCTAGGAAGGTTCCGAGATGCATGATGTCTTACCGGTTTTAGCCTTAGGTGATACAACGAGAAAGGGAATTGTAGACACGGGGGCTGGGATTAGTGTGCTTAGCCACGCAGCGCTTCAGACTTGGGGAAACCCACCCGTTGAGATTGCTAGGTTTAATGTCACACTAGCAAACGATATGAGAGTCAAGCCATTCGAGGTGCTTAAGAATTGGCCAGTGCAGATCGCAGGTGTCCAGTCCTCCGTTGAATTTATAGTCATGAAGGGAGTGGACTACAACATCCTATTAGGCCGACCCTAGATGCACAATGCTAGAGTCATCGAAGATTGGGGTAACGGCTTGATCTTCCTTGGCAATAGGACGGACGCCGTGAGAGTAGAGATGGACACCTGGAAGACCTCACCAGTCGACTTAGATGCCATCTCTGCTATGCTCAAGGGTAATGCTCAGGTCAAGAAGTCCTATGGGCCCTTGACCAAGTATATCCCATGCCCAAAGGACGAGCGCGATTGGATGCATGTCCTTGCTACAATCGACCTGCCGTTCTCTGATCACGAGCCGTATGATCAAGCCATCAAAACAATCGGCAAGGCTAATGACACACCCTCCATACTAGTCTACATGATGGCAGGAAGTCTTCGTGGAAAACCGAAGCCCGCCAACTCCCAGGTCCCAACCAACAAAAGGAAACTCCAGGAAATACTGGAATACCTAATGGATAGGCTAGCTGGCAATCCAGCTGCAAATTTCAAACCACTCCAGGATCTCTTAGATGAATTCAAGTGGCAATGGACCAGAGTGCATGACTTAAACCTCATGTATAACTGGGCCCTAGTTCCTAACCAACGGCCAGGGATATACCAAGCCCTAGGAGACGACGAGCAATCTGGTGAAGAGAATTCTAATGATGAATACAAAGACTGCCAATCCTTCAGTGATGAAAGTAAGGGTGAGGTAGATACTGTGGAATACGACACTAAAGGACAAGAAATAGAGCAAATACGAGCAGACTCCAAGCCACAGAAAAAGAGTATCTTTAAGATGGAGCGAGGAGTCATGCACATGGAGTGTGATCACGCCTGGTTGGAACACGTAGGAGCCATAGACCTTGAGCAAGCAGGCCTAGCCCAGCCAGGAACGACATCAGTACTTAGAACCGAATTACCATCGAAATTGTGCCCACTAGGGGAGACCACCTCTTCTAGCGAAGACAGAGGGTTCGACTCTGAATCAAAGGTTAGTTCGGATAGTGATCCGGAAATCCCTAGGCCGCCCACAACCAGACACACCAAGGGGGACCTACCTGTCCACCTGAGGCACAGACGATTAAGGCAGGAAAAGGCAAAACAACCCAGGGATATACGAACGGAAGAACATCGAAAACTGCAAGACCTCCCTAAACGATTTACGAAATTCAAAAAAGGGGATAGGATAGTAGTCCTGTTAGGTGTGAAACGTCAAGCCCAGACGAGCGAACCAATAGAGGTACCAGTCAAGGAGGTGGATCTAGCCCAGGAAGGGAAACACCCCGACCAGTCTTCATTGCCGATGACTCGACTGATGAAGAAGAAACGAGTCTTGTTGCTCTCTTGCGAGAGTACATAGACGTGTTCGCCTGGTCCTTAGAAGAGCTTAAGGGGGTAGATCCGAGTGTTGTGACTCACAACATATCCATGACGCCAGACACAACATCGGTCAAGCAGTGACCGTACCCTATGAATCCAAAACACACTCATGCTATCAAAGAAGAGATTGATAAGCTGATGAGAGCGGGATTCATTTGCAAAATTGAGCACACAGACTGGGCATCGCCCATAGTCATCGTGATGAAGAAGAATGGAAAATCCGAGTGTGCGTCAATTACAAGAAGGTGAACACTGCTACCAAGAGGGACAACTATCCTTTGCCATACACCGAGCACATGCTTGAGAGAGTGGCAGGCAAGGAAGCCTAAAGTTTTCTGGACGGCTTCTCAGGGTACAACCAGGTGCAAGTGCATCCTCTGGATAGGCATAAGACGGCCTTCGCCACTGAGTGGGGCATCTTTGCTTACATAGTCATGCCCTTCGGGTTGACTAATGCCCCTGCCACTTTCCAACGCCTCATGTGCACCATCTTCAAGGACATGCTTCACAAGGAGTTAGAAGTCTTTGTTGACAACCTCTGTGTCCACTCGACCTGGATCAAACACCTAGCCAAACTTCGTGCAGTCTTCGAGCAGTGTCGCTTGTATCATCTCTCCTTGAACCCCTTAAAGTGCTAGTTTTGGGTGAACCATGGATGCATCCTAGGGCATGTGGTGTCAAAGAACGGCATTGCCACTGACTTCTCAAAGGTCAGGGTTATTGTTGACCTTCCACCCCCAAACAACTACAAGGGTGTTCAATGCTTCCTAGGCCATACTGGATACTATCGGCAGTTTGTACTGAATTATGCGTTGATCGCCAAACCCTTGTACAAGCTGCTTATTGTCTTCGAATGGACCGAAGCATGGCAATGGGCATACGAAGAGTTGAAGAAGGCTCTAATCACAGCACCAATCCTACAAGCCCCAGATTAGTCCATTACTTTCCACGTGCATATCGATGCTTCTAAGTTTGCCATGGGGGCAGTGTTGTGCCAACCTGGCAAACACAAGTTAGACTATCCAGTGAGCTTTCCTAGCAGACAACTCACTGAGACGGAAATGAACTACTCAACGACGGAAAGAGAGGGATTAGCCATGGTATTCGCTGTGAAGAAATTCTGGCATTATCTTTTGGCCACGCCCTTTACCTTCTTCGTGGACCATCAAGCCTTGCTCTATCTAGTAAACAAACCTTGCACTACAGGACACATAGCTCAATGGCTCCTGCTTTTAGAGTTTGACTTCTCCGTGGTGGTACGGAAGGGAAAACAGCATTACATGGCCGATCACATGTCATGCATCCCCACTAGAGAAGCTGCTGGACAAGGTGTTGTTGATGAATTACCCAACGCCCATCTGTTTAACCTTTCCAGCGAGAGAGATCTATTTAAGGTTGATCTAATGCCATATTGGACAGATGACATAGTCTAAGTACTTGAGCACGAACTGCCGGACCAACCAATAGAAAAATCCCGACTTAGGTGATTAATCCTTAAGATCCAGCCCTATTAGCTGATTGCAAGCCAACTCTATAGGCTGGAGCAAGATGGATTGCTACGTAGATGTGTTTGCAAGCATGAGATGCACGATGTGCTCTCAGAGGCACACAGCGGCATTGCTGGAGGGCACTTTAGCGGGGATACGATAGCACGAAAGGTGCTGCAGTCTCAAATGTGGTGGCCCACGCTTTTCCATGACGCAGCACGATTTGTCAAGCACTGTGATGAGTGCCAGCAAAAGAAGGTTTCAATTCACAAGGATCAAATGGAATTAACCCCAGTTATTTCTTGACAACCCTTCGAAAAATGGAGAATTGACTTCATTGGACCCATCAGTCTGGCGGCACAGTATTTGCAGGCCAAGTACATCATTGTGGCCACGGACCACCTCAGAAATGGGCAGAAGCAAGAGCAACACAAAAAAACGACGCTAGAACGACTGCTAAGTTCTTATGGGAGCAAGTGATTTCACGATTCGGCTGCCCCATCGAACTGGTCAGTGGCCAAGGCACGCACTTCATCAATGAAGTGATCGTGCATCTCCTGTCCACCTTCCTCATCATCCATTGCAAATCCTTGCCATACTACCCTCAGGCAAACGGCCAGGCCGAATCAATGAATAAGATTCTTGTCAATGTCCTAACCAAGGTTGTCTCTGCTTCACGCAGTGACTGGGACAACAAGCTGATGGCAGCTTTGTGGGCTTACTGCACAGCTTATAAAACGGCTGTCGATCAAGCCCCCTTTAGGCTGACATATGGAATAGAAGCGATTCTACCATTAGAATTCTTCATTCTTAGCTGTGGGAGCTTTCGCTCAACCGCCAAGACCCACGGACCGCTTATTGTTTCAAGTGTTCCAAGCGAGCTCTCATGGCTATCTCTCACCTAGCCGACGCGCCGTCGATCCTACAAATGCAGTGAACTTACCTTGATGCTCGATCGAGTACCCTCCTCTCTCTCACACTCCGGTAGCTCCACGATTCTCGATGCTAGCTCAAGCATCCTCAAGCCTCCTCCATCTCCAAGCTCCATCCTCCATAGCCGTGTGCGCAAGAGAAGAGAAGAGAAGAGAAGAGAAGAAGGGGAGAGGAGATGGTGAAGAGCTTCACCCTCTTGATTCCTCACTCTCACACACACTCACTCCCTCACACTCTCACACTCCCTCTCTCAAGAGCATACACAAGCAAGAAGGAGAGAAGAAGAGAGGAGGAAGAAGACTAGTTTTGCCACACCAAAGAATGAGCTCTTCATTCACTTTTCAACTTTATATACAAAACCCTACTTCCCTTTTGGGCGGTCATCCCCTTTTTCCCCTTTTTACATGGCCGATCATAGCCTAGGCCCTGTTTTCCATTGTTCTTTTATCTTCCTTGTTTCCTTTTCACTACCCTTCTATATTTACAAATCGCACGGGTGAGAGCCCGGCACTCTTTTACAAGATTTTAGGGTGCGCTTTTTATGCGCCTTTCCCTTTTCGTGTTTGCCTTGGCCTTTAAAGGTTGTCCTTGCGCTTTTGGCCTTTTCTCCTTTTTTTTCCTTCTGTTGGGCTACCTTTTTTCCGCCTTTGCCATGCGTCTTTTCCACTTTCTTTCGCTCTCTTCGTGTTGGGGTTAACATTACCCCCTCCTAGACGAGTGCCAGTCCCATGGCACTCATTGGCGTAGGGAGCAAGTGGTAGCATGCACTGAAGACTTCGGGGGACAGGGGCGCCTGGGGCATGCACTGGTGACCAGATTGGGTTGGTTGGGGATGCTGCATAGGACGATTTTTCTGGCTTGTCGGATGCTGGGTGGGAAATTAGCATTGGACGTTGATGAAGAACGAATGCCACTTGTGCTGTGGTCGTCAACGCCTGCAATTGAAAACCTGTCAGGTGGTCTCTCCCTAGGGGTAGTGCTAGTCTCTGTATTGTGCACAAGACTTTTTTTTTTTTTGAGGTGGGTACATGGAGGCAGTTGTACAAGGGATAACGGGAGTTCTACTCCTCATCATCCGAATGGTGGGTAAGGGTGGGCGGAGGGTGGGGGGCCTTGTTAAGGAATTTTCGGCTTAGCAAGTAGCCCTTAGTGTGGAGGCGGGTTTTGAGGGTGGTGGTGGAGAGAAAGGGGTGGTTGCACTGTGTGAATTTGCTGTCATTCATGTCTTCCAGCAGTGCACCACAGAAGGATGGCAAAAGAGCAGCACACATCATGAGACGGGTCATGGTGGTGCTGTCTATGGCATTGGGGTCAAAATAGAGGGGTGGAAGGTGGCGTTCTTGGGGTGCAGGTTCCTGGTGTACTAGGATTCTAATTAACCTAAGGTAGTTATAGGTGGTGATGAATGCTGGGTCGGGGAAAGAGGTGAATTCGTTAAGGAATTTATCTATAGAGCTGTACAAGTCAGGAAGGGTGAAGAGAAGAGCATTCCTATGGGAAGTGGTATTGGCATTATAAATGACGGGGAAGTCAAACCTGACGTGGATGGACGGGTTAAAATCCACTCCTACCCTTCGAGGATACGGCATAAAGGTGGGGTTGTTCCTTTCCGAAGGGAGGGTGTTGCAAAACGCCATCCATGCCTCCAGGTTGACGTAAAAAATGCGGAGCCTCCAGGTGGGTTGGCAATTATAGCCTTCCACTGTGCGAGGTACTTGGAGGACTTTGTCTTGCCAAAACTCGCGGTCCTCGGCCCCCCAAGTAGTTGGGTAGGCCTCACGCTCTTCTAACCATTTAGCCTTGAGCCGGGCCCCCATGGCGATGACATCCTCCACCAACTGAATGGGCAGCACCCTATTCAAGGCGGTGGGAAACTCGAAGCGTAGGTCGAAGGGGTCTCGGCTATACTCCTGCTGCTCCCAGATAATCATTTCAGCGCGGTACTCAGCGGGGGAGCCTTGGGTGCGCAGCGGGAAAGGGGCAGGCTGTTTTGGGGTAGGTCTGGCCTTTAGTTTTCTTCTTGCCTTCTCCACCATTTCCTTCCTTCGGGTGGTGTGGGCCGCTCTTCGCTCGGCAGATGTGTCATGGGGTGGCACTTCGATTTGTTGGGGTTGAGGGGGTGGCGGGACATATTCCTCTCCTTGAGGCCCTAGGTCAAGCTCTGGCTCACCCCCTTCCGCTTGCTCCTCCTCCTGTATTTTCTCCTCAGTGAACCCAAGGTCATCCATCTCCTGTGTTGTCAGTCCTACTTGTGCCAGATATTTTCTTTGTTCTTCTAGGCTCTGCGGCGGGCCTCCTAGCTGCAGTGGTACGTGCAGGCCTGCCGTGAGGGCCCTGCATGCAATGGTTAGCTTTCTCTGCAACTGATCATTGGCCTCATCTGTTTCTGAGTGGGTGGTGTGGAGAAGTGTGTTGATAAAAGTGTGCTGCTGAGCTATCATAGTGAGCTGGGCTGCCTCTGCCTAGTTTTCAGCCATCACTCTGTCTCCCTCAGCCTTGGCCAGCCGGCGTGCTAAGTCCCGCACTCTCTGCTCGTTATGATTGGACCATTCCTTTGCCCGCCTCTCCATGTCTTCCAGGCTTTCCCCCTGTTGGAGGGTCATTGCCATAAATTGTTGTTGCTGGGCTTCAAGCTCATGGCTCAAGCGGGACTGCTCTCGGTGCTCCTCTGCGATCTGCTCGTTGAGTTGGTCCCGCGTCGCCTACAACCTGCGCACCTGTTCTGCCCTTAGCTGATCCAGCTCTGCAACCTCTTGTCTAATTTTCTCAAGCTGAATCTGCGTCTCCAAGTTGGCTGCAGATAACTGGTCATTCTTGCGCTGAAGGTGGGTAGTTGTCTCCCTCTCCCTGGTGAGACGCTCCATTAGGATTTTCCTTCTTCCCTCCCAAGTAGCGTCGTGCTCCTTCAGGGCTTTCAGCTCCTCCACCTCCTTGGTGCTGGCCTCCTCCCTAAGCACAACGATTTCCTTTTGATATTCTGTTATTTGCCTCACTCGGTCCAGTTGGAGGGCGGCTTGTGATTCGCGCTCCGCTGCCAGCTCCTCCACCGCCATCCTCCTTTCTTGCCTGGCCGTTTGCAATTGCGCGAGCAGCTCCTTCACTTAGTCATCATAGTGGCCTGTTGGAGGTGGGGAGTGGGACATGATCGTAGTCGTGGCAGTCTCCTCCACTTTTTGTCTTTTCACTTCTGGCCCTGGCTCCAGCTCGGCCGTCGCTGCCCTTTTGGCACCTGAAACTGGGGTGGCCCCGGCTGCTTCCCTTGCCAACTCTCTTTCCACCAAGAATTGCAACCAGGTGACCACGTTACTTTCATCGATCTTTGGGGTGTGCCCCAGGGCGGCTGTGGTAGGGGGTGTCACCTTGAGGGGAGTGGCTTGCATGGGTGGTACGAGGAGAGGGGAGACGGGTCTGACTGGGTCTTTTCCTTTCCCTTCTGCAGGAGGCAGCGGCATAGGTTCTGGCGTACCAGTGTTGGGGCCGGGTGCTTCAGGTTGGTATGGTCTGCCCGCTCCTTCCACGTCTTTTCTCCGCTGTTCCTCGATGGAGCGACGCGTCGCCAGCTCCAATTCTTCTTCTTCCCTCCTCCTCAACTCCTCCTCAGCCCTCTTTCTTCTTTCCTCCTCTTCTCTTACCGACTCTCTTCGGACCCATTCGAGCTCTTCCTTCTCTTTTCTCCTTCGCTCCTCCTCTCTCTTTCCATGTAGGGCTTTGGTCCGTTGCTTCGCTTTCCTTTCTGGTGCAGCCTCGCTTTCTCCCTCCTCGTCGGTGTCCATTTCTGTTTCATCCGACTGCTCTTCCGCCTGGGGCCGGGACTGCGATGGCGATTCGCCACCTTTTCCGCCATCTCCCTGTTTGTCCTCTCCCGCTCGTCCCTGCCCTATTGCCTCGTGGATGATTGCAGTGAGGGCACCTCCAAAACCTATGGTGGAGGCCTTGGAGGATGAGGCCTTGCGGGTTGATCGAGGTGAGGGGATTCTCCTGCTACGGCCCTTCCTCCTGTTGCCAGGGCCTTTGCTGAGGCCTCAATCATCCTTCTCACGAACCCGTTGAGGTTCACCTCATCCAGTGCTGCCTGAGCCGCGATGCTTTCAAATAAAGACACATTGATCCTGGACATGATGCTATTGTACCGTTGACTCGAAAATAGGGTATGCATCATTTTTGCCTGCAGTTGAATCTCTGGATCAGGGATGTTTGCCAAGTTGATTCCGTCGTTGGTGTGGACTTTCACTTTGTCCATTCCCAACATGGCGTAGACGTCCCTTTTTGGTTTCTTCTCCACCTTGTTCGGAAGCCCCAGTGCCCTTTCTATCAGTTCAGGGGTCAGTTCAACCTGCACCTGTCTAGTGGCTTCCGTGTCCCGCACTGTGACGGTGCCCTGTTTTTGTTGAAGGTGCGCAGGAACTCGGCGCACAGGGTATAGTTTATCCTCTGGCCCACTGCGTCCAGATACCTTTGTAAGTGGCATTGCTATATGATCCGTCGTACCGCTGGTTCCTCAATAACCACGTCTTCCAAGTTGAATATGTGGCGGAACTTCAGCTGATTGAATGCTCTGGTTTCCACCGTGAGGCCGTACCGCACCTGTTCTTCCTCCGAGAAAGGGAGTTTGCCAGCTTTGTCTTGACCTGCCATGGTCACCACCTGTACATTCAGTCAATTCACTTTTTAGTAATTTTGGCAACCAATTCGTTGGACGACCATAGCAGATTTTATCGTTCATAACTATGATTTTTTCCTTTCAAACTTCTATCACCTATTTCTGCATGGCATTTTAATTTGGAGTCTTTTCATGCTCGGTTCACTTTTTAGTTTTAACTTTCATGCTTGGTTTGCTTTTTATTTTTAACTCCGTTTACTGCCCCATCCCCCTTATGGAAAAGAAAAATCCGTCCCAGGATTGGAGGTTGTGGGTCCAAGGCGTTCATGTGGGTTTGTGGAGGAGCCAATCATAGAAGTTGGGGTTATATTCTAAGTGTGCAGAGTAGTCCAGGTCACAGGGTCGGATGCCTACGTGGGTGATGTATGTGAGGACATCGGTGAGGAAATCACCGGAGTTGGCCCGACTTGCGATGTGGAGCTCTTCTTCTGTCAAGATGCGGTCGAGACATGGGTACCCTAAGATATGATCGTCCATGGTTCGACCTCGAAGAGTGGTTAACACTCGATACGAGGTGGGCGCGATGTATGTGGGATCATACTCGGCCGTCTTGATGGCTCGGCGTTGTTCGGCATTGGTCATTATGCGGCATCCCTCAACTGCCCATTTCAATCGAAGAGCGTACCACTGCTTCAAGAAGGGTGATGCCGTGTCCGCCAGGTGGGACAACCTTGTTGTTTCTTGGATAGTGAGGCCGGACGTCGTGCGCGGGTCAAATGATGGGATGAGGCGTTGCTTAATGGCTTGCTCTTTGGAGACCTCGCAAGCGAGCAGCTCAGTGGCAAAGCGTGAAGCTTGTGCAAAGGCGAATTCAAAAGTCTCCCAAGAGCAAGGCATAGTGCGCACGTCAGTTGCAAGGGGTTCCGCTAATAGTCCCAAGTCCAGGAGGTCATAGCTGAGGGCCAGTGCAACAAAGGTGGCATCGAGCTGTTTGATGCAATCCACGACATCATCCCCCATGTCCTCGGTGAGGTCAGCGGCCAGCGTTAGGAATGACTTCCGTTCATAGGAAGGCTTAAGGCCGATGGGTGGTTGGGGTTTGCTGGAGCTGGAGGTTCTGTCGGTACAAAGCTGCAGCTGGGGGCTTGTTTGAGTCAGCAACCCAGGCGTTGGTTGGATGGATGGGTCGGGTTTGATCTTAGGGGCTATGCTACTACGGTCGGCAGGGTTGCTCAGTTGCGGGCCGGGTTGGTTGGGTGATGCCTCCTGTGGTGGTGATCGTTGCTTGGGTCGTTGGGCATGTGTGATGCCCGTGGGTTGACTCGCAAAGGAGTCGGATGACTGGGGTGGACCCTGCGATTCGTGGTCTTGAGGTGTCAGAGGACAAGGCCTTGCGGTTGACATAGAAGCACAGCCCGTGTCAGTTGGGATTTTGGGGATCCACAGAGAGGCATTCCCCTCATAGTAGCCTTGTGCACGGAGGAGGATTTTAGGGACCCATATTTGTTTAATCACGCGGTGCTTGTGATGATGGCATTTTGGTCTCCTAGGTTTAGGTTTGTAGGTGCTCCGTGGACCCGCGCGTCTAGTTCAAGGCTGGTCTCGAGGCTTCTTCGGCACCCATTGCAAGCGAGTCTGTTGGGGTTTTGCCTTGGGTTTGGCAGGCCGCGGTGCATGGGGATCTGGGTGTAGTAAATATGCACGGCCCTCTTCCTTAGTCCTAGGTGTAGCTATTTCTATCGGTGGCCCGTTGAGCGGTGCTGGGGTTACGAGGCGCTTGCTGAAAGTCGTGACAATAGCCACACTCCCGATTGTTAGGTGGATGCGTTGTGACTCATAATCAACATTGCAACGGGTCTGCTTTTTAAAAGTTCGCCCGAGCAATGACTCTGTGCCTGCATTCCTGGCATCGGGTAGGACATAGAACAGCATGGGAATAGTTTCAGTCTCGATAGAAACAACAACTCTGCATGTGCCGAGGATCGGGTAGGATTGGGCCCTGTATGGGTTCAATCTGGCTGTTGTGGGATGAAGCATTGGTGCGCCAAGTTGGGTCCAATGCTCGTGCGTCAAAATGTTAAAATCCGCCCCCTCGTCAATCAGGGCGTTGAAGGAGCACGTTTGCTTGGCCGTGACCGTGATGCGGAGGTAGGCAGGTTTTACAGGCTCCTCCTCATTCTTGCCGATTTCCGTAAGTGTGGCTACTCATATTTTAACGGGCGTTTCCACCATTGGTTGTTCATGCAGTGGGTGAGTGGGCGGATAGTACTTTTTGATTCGACTGCCGTTGAAGAAGCCCATTCCCTCACCATCCAGTGTTTCCAGCTCGAATTACTAGTTCGGCTGATTGTGCGGACCTTAAAGGGTCCGAGACCTCTGAATTTCATCTTTTGTTTGTGTCCTTTAACTGAGTAGAGGAGCACTAGGTCTCCCGGCTCAAACTCTCGTTGCTTGACGTGTTTGTCAAACCAGCTTTTGGGTCTGGCTTTCTCACAGATAAGCGCATAGGTGGCTAGGAGACGCACCTTTGACAGGCGTTCTAACTCGACCAAGCGTTGTGTCCATGCCTCCCTCCCCTCCCATCGTTCTTGGAGTGCTATCCGCAGGCTAGGGACAAAGAATTCTAATGGAAGAATAGCTTCAGTCCCATAGGTTAGCCTAAAAGGAGTTTGTCCGACGGCCGTCTTATAAGCTGTTCGGTAGGCCCACAGGGCTGCCATCAACTTGTTATCCCAGTCCCTTCGTGAGGCTGAGACTACTTTGGTTAGGACAGTGATGAGAATTTTGTTGGTTGATTCAGCCTGGCCATTAGCCTGAGGGTAGTATGGTGAGGATTTGCGATGGATGATGAGGAAGGTGGATAGGAGATGGGCTATCACTTCGTTGATGAAGTGCGTTCCCTGGTCGCTAATCAATTCAATGGGGCAACCAAAACGCGAGATTACTTGCTCCCATAAAAACTTGGCAGTTGTTCTAGCGTCATTTTTCCGTGTGGCCCTCGCCTCCGCCCATTTGGTGAGGTAATCCGTGGCCACCACGATGTATCTAGCCTGTGAATATTGTGCCGCGAGGCTGATGGGTCCTATGAAGTCAATTCCCCATTTTTCAAAAGGTTGGCGAGCGATAACCGGGGTTAACTCCATCTGATCTTTACGGACCGGGACCCTTGTCCGTTGGCACTCGTCGCAATGTTTGACAAATTGTGAGGCATCGCGGAAGAGTGTGGGCCACCATAGCTAGGACTGCAACACCTTTCATGCTGTAGTATCCCCACTAAAGTGTCCTCCTGCAATACCGTTGTGCGCCTCTGAGAGCACATCGTGCATCTCATGCTCACATACGCATCTACATAGCAGATCGTCTTGCCCCAGCCTATAGAGCTGGCCTGCAATCAACTGATAGGGCTGGATTTTCAGGATTAAGCACCTAAGCCGTGCCCGTTCTATTGGTCGTTCGGGCAGCCCATGCTCGAGCACTTGGACTATGTCGTCTGCCCAGTATGGTGTCAGGTCGGCCCTGAATAGGTCTTTTTCGTTGGACATGTGGAATAAGTGGATGTCCAGCAACTTCTCCTGTGGGTACACGGGACAGATGGTCAGCCATGTAGTGTTGTTTTCCCTTCCGTACCACCACTGAGAAGTCGAATTCCAGGAGCAGGAGAAGCCATCGGGCTATACATCCTGTAGCGCAAGGTTTCTTGACTAGATAGAGCAGGGCTTGATGGTCTACAAAGAAGGTGAAGGGGGTGGCTAGTAGGTAATGCGGGAACTTCTTCACGGCGAATACCATGGCTAATCCCTCCCTTTCCGTTGTCGAATAATTCATCTCTGTCTCAATCAGCTGCCTGCTCACAAAACTCACTGGGTAATCTAAGTTATGCTCACCAGGTTGGCACAGCACTGCCCCCACGGCAAACTTAGAGGCGTCGATGTGTACGTGAAACGTCATAGTCCAATCTGGGGGTCGTAGGATAGGTGCCATTGTTAGGGCTTTTTTTAGTTCCTCGTAGGCTCGTTGGCAGGCTTCAGTCCACTCGAAGACAATTAGCAACTTGTACAATGGCCTAGCGATCAGCGCGTAGTTCAGTACAAACTGCCGGTAGTATCCTGTGTGACCTAAGAAGCATTGAACTCCCGTGTAATTACTTGGGGGTGGATGGTCCACGATAACCTTGACCTTTGAGAAGTCTGTGGCAATGCCATTCTTGGACACCACGTGTCCCAAGATGCATCCGTGCTTTACCCAAAACTGACATTTCAGGGGGTTGAGGGAGAGACGGTATAAACTACACCGTTCAAAGACCGCGTGGAGTTTTTTGAGATGTTGGTTCCAGGCCGAATGGACACACAGGTCATCGACGAAGACCTCGAATATGGTGCACATGAGGCGTTGAAAGGTGGCGAGGGCATTGGTTAGCCCGAATGGCATGACTACGTATGCAAAGACGCCCCACTCAGTGGCAAAGGCAGTCTTGTGCCTATCCGCAGGGTGCACTTGCACCTGATTGTATCCCGAGAAGCCATCCAAAAAACTGTAGGCTTCCTTACCTGCCACCCTCTCAAGCATGTGCTCGGTGTACGGTAAGGGGTAGTTGTCTCTCTTTGTCGCGGCGTTTACTTTCTTGTAATTGACGCACACTCGAATCTTGCCGTTTTTCTTCATCACAATGACTATGGGTGACACCTCCGTGTGCTCAATTTCGTAAATGAATCCGGCTCTCATCAACTTGTCAATTTCCTCCTTGACAGCATGGGCGTGCTTTGGATTCATGGGGTATGGTCGATGCTTGATCGGCGTTGCATCCGTTGTCATGGGTATGTTGTGAGTCACAACACTCGGATCTACCCCTCGTAGCTCATCTAAAGACCAAGCAAATACATCCTGGTACTCCCGCAAAAGAGTGATAAGGCTGGATTCTTCTTCCGTGGTCAAGTCCTCGGCAATGAACACTGGTCGGGGTGTTTCCCGTTCCAGGGCTAGGTTTACCTCCTTGACCTTGGCTGGCCCTTCGATGGGTTTGCGGGTTTGCCCTTGGCGCTTGGCACTCAGCAGAACCACCACCCTATCCCCTCTTTTGAATTTCGAAAAGCGCTTAGGGAGGTCTTGTGGCTTCCTTTGTTCCTCTGATCGCGCATCGTTGGAACGCTTAGCTTCATTCTGCCGTAACCGTCTGCGCCTCAGGTGGATGGGTAAGTCTCCCTTGGTGCGTCTGGTCATGGGTGGCCTAGGGATTTCTGGGTCATCCTCTGAAGTAACTTCAGATTCAGAGTCGAATTCCCCATTTTCACTAGAGGAGGTGGTCTCCCCTGGCGGCCGCAATTCGGATGGCGACTCGGTTCTAAGCATTGCTGCCATTTCTGGTTGGGTCAGGCCGGCTTGCTTAAAATCCACAGCTCTCATCTGTTCCAACCAAGCACGATCGCATTTCGCACACATGACTCCTTGGTCCATTCCAAGGGCCGGCCTCGGCTGCGGTTTAGCATCTGCTCGGATTTGCTCAATCTCTCGCCCTTCGGTGTCATATTCTACGGTGTCCATCTCACCCTCACTTCCTTCATCGAAGGGTTGGCAATCTTCATATTCGTCACCGGAATCTGCCTCGCTAGACTGCTCATCATCCCCCAAGGCCTGCTCTGCCTCGTCTTGTCGGTCGGGGACCAACGCCCAGTTGTATCTAAGATTCAGTTCGTGCACTCTGGTCCACTTCCATTCGGGTTCTTCCAAGAGGTCTTGGAGTGGCTTGAGATTGGCGGCTGCGTTGCGTGCCAGTCGGTCCGTTAGGTGCCCCAGTATTCCCTGGAGTTCTCTCCTGTTGGTTGGCACTTGGGAGGCGACAGGCTTAGGCCCGGCTTAGGCCCGTCATGGAGGCTTGCTGCCATCATGTAGACAGGTGTAGGCTGTGTTTCTCTTGGCTTGCCAACTGTTTTGACAGCCTGCTCGTACGCCTCATGATCTGAGAATGGCAGATCGAGTGTAGCGAGAACGTGCATCCAATCCCGCTCGTCCTCTGGGCAAGGGATATACTTCATTAAGGACCCATAGGGTTCCTTATTCCGGGTGGTTCCCTTGAGTAGAGTAGAGATGGCATCCAGGTCGACTGGCGAGGTCTTCCAAAAGTAAATCTCTATTCTCACAGCGTTAGTTCGGTTGCCCAGGAAGATCAGGTTGTTACCCCAGTCTTTGATAACTCTAGCATTGCGCATCCAGGGTCGACCCAATAAGATATCATAGTCCACTCCCTTCATGACGATAAAGTCGACAGAGAACTGGACTCCTGCAATCTTCACTGGCCAATTCTTCAAGACCTTGAATGGTTTCACTCGCATGCCATTTGCTAGCGTGACGTGAAACCGAGCAGCTTCGACAGGCGGGTTTCCCCACTTCTGTAACACTGCATGGTTAAGCACACTGACCCCAGCTCCTGTGTCTACAATCCCCTTTCTCGTTGCGTCTCCCAGGGCTAGGACTGGCAGGATTGCGTGCATTTCTGAGCCCTCCCAGAAGGCATTGATGTGCAAGGATTTAGGGCCTGAGTGTAGCGTCAAACTTGGTAAGTGTGTTTCCGCATCCTGGTCTTGAGAGCATTTGCCGGAGCTTGCTCGTGTGGTCTCTCAACCCAATGTTTGAGGTCCTGCCATAGGGTAGAGTGCTGCATGAGCAGCTCTCCCAGTCCAACCGTTACAGGGGTGGTCACTAGTGTGGTTAGGAGATTGCTAAACACTCGTCCTTCCCTTCGTTCAGACTGTCCGGGCCAATGGCCACGGCTGTCCTATGGGTCTGTTATGTCTAGGCTTGGCCTTAACGGCACTGCTTGTGGCGTAGCAGCCTTGGCAAACTTAGGTTGGGGTAGCAATAGCGGCACACTCATGCTGGAGAGATCATCAATCTCATCCTCCATGATGGGTTCGACATCCTTGAGGTGCTGTTGAGCCTCCCTCACCCATTCCTTCACCTTTTCTATGGCTTCCAATTGTCGCCTGGGGTGTGGGTATTCCCCTACCTTAGCGCTTTCCTTTTGGGCAGTTTTAGGGGCTGAAGTCTCTACCTCTGTGTTTGAGACTTTCTTTTCGTGGAGTAAGGTCGTAATGCTGTCGGTTTTTAGTGCGACCTTAGCCTCTGATCTCTTCTTTTTCCGCCTACGGCTCTTCTTTCCTACTGAGGTCGCGTCGAGATTGCTAGGTCCTGGCAGAGAGATGCCAGCCTGCTTCGTTTGTGCTTGGGTCATCACTTGTAGGGGGATAGGTGTGGCCTCCCCATCGGGGTTTTCAACACCAAACAGTCCTAGCGGGACGGACAGCAAATTAGCTGAACCAGAAGGCGGCTTCCGTTTTGGGTAGTCTATGAAAAGATGAGTGATTCCGCACTCCGCACACCTTTGGTCAGCTTTGTCCCTACTTTGCTGCTCTCTTTCTGGGCAGCGTGATGAGACGTGACCGGGATGTCCACACGTCCAACAAGTGACCGGATCCTGTGGCTGCCCTCCCAGGCCTCTACCCCGTCCTCGTCCTAATGCCATCACCGGCACCGGTCAGTAATCCATGAGGATTGCATTGCCCTCGTCGTCATGCGAGACGTAAGGGTATATATAGGTTTCTTCGTCACTGGGCTCCTCTACGTAGTGCACTGGAGCATCGCTCGGTGGGTGGGTCACGTAGGGACCAAGCGGTCTAGGAATACCGGTAGGATTTATGTCCAGCCTAGGGACCGCTGGCTTCATGTCGTTAGGTGCTGGTAGGGCTAGCGGGGCTCCCCTTCCGTAGAATGGATGTGGCCTGTTAGTCGGGTAGAGCTGGCCATAGGGTTGCGTGTATGGTAGTCTTCGTGGTAGTCTACAGTGTGCGGCATCGTGGCCAAACCTTCCACAGTTAGCGCAGGGTCTTGACCTAGGGTCTTGACATTCTACTGGCAGGTGGTTTCCTCCACAGTACACGCACTGGACGTGGGGATGCGTAGGTCGCCTCAACATGTCTTGTATTTTGGCCAGTTCCGTCTTGACCTCGGCCAAGCCTTGGTCCGTCTTAGCGGCCTTCCCCTTATCTTGGGACGATGCGTTGGATCGCTCGCTAGAGGTTGGCGTTCGTTCTAAACTCCGTGGGTTGATTTCTTCTGGGTTCGAGCTCCTGGAGCTCCGCTCTTTCAGCTGGTCATCGACCCTAATGGCTTCCTCAAAAACCCTAGCCACCACATCCCGTTGCAAGCTCGAGTTGCCTGCTAGTGCCTTGTACAATTCTTCATCCCGAATCCCGCTGATGAATACGGTTGACACTGCCCTGTCAGTCGGTCTTTCGCCCAAGGGGATTCTCTTAAGGAGGCTTCTCACATGGGTCACATAGTCGCGGATGCCCTCCCTCTCCTTCTGCTTGACGTTCATCAGGCGCACTAGTAGGTTGTCAAAGTATCCGGGTTCGGCAAACCTCTTGACAAAAAGGTTCTTGAGGTTATTGAAGTTGGCCCGTTCTATAGCATCTAGGCTCGTATACCACGTCCTACCCTTGTCGCTTAAGCAGAGTCCGAATGCTTGCGAACATTGGGCCTGGTCGTTGAGGCCATTGGCTTTGTAGACCTGCTCAAACTGCTCGACAAAGCTGTACGGGTCGTCCGGTGGCTAGTACTTGTCGAGTTGCTTAGCGACGATAGGTATTTTGGCTTGGCTCTTTGAGCCCTGGTTTGCCCCTAGTCCTGCAAGTAGCGAGGTTGCTAGCGCAGTGGCATTCTGTTCCACCACGGTGTTATCGAGCAGCCGTTTCATGAGGAGCTCGCCCAGCGTCAGGTTTTCCTCGAGTGCTCTTTCCTGGTCTGTCCGGTTTCGGCCAGCCAAGTTCAGCACTCGCTGCACCTCATGCAGCTCCATGCTTTGCCTAAGGCTCCTGGCTTGTTGGTCCCTATTGTACTCTACTATGCCCTGCAATGCCTTGCGGGCTAGCCTCTTCTCCTCCTCTAGGTCCGCAATGATTGCCTCTACCGTCCTGCCACGGTGTTCGTACCTGGCATGCGCATCGTAACTGCTCACCATTTGCTGTATGGCTTCTGGAAATGCGCTAACATCTAGCTCCCCTGCAAACCGATGATCTGAGCCTCCCTCTGTCATGGTGGGATTCTTGTGCCTGGTTGTAAGTCAGATCCTTGTCGTTGTTGCTCCTTGCTTGATCCTACCTTGCGCTCTGCGCGTTTGCTTACCCTTGGGTCTTCTCCTAGTGGTGGGTTTTTTGGGTGATTTATTTGAGTCAGTTCTTTTTAATTTTTGAATGCAGCGCTCAACTTAGGGTCACTCGTGAGTGTGTTGTTCCTCGTGCACTCATGCTCAATCAGGCTTTCGGCTTTCCTAAGTGTTCTTCAAGTGCGGAAATTCAATCAGAGTGCTGTGAGTGATTCCCCGGCGTCTTACTCACCCTTGCTCGTTTTGGGCCTGACAGGCTTTGCTACTCTAGTCATGGCCGCTCTACGGGTCCCAGGGTCCTATGCTGCTTCCTGTTGCTCACGTGGGGGTGGGTCGCTGGACGAGTGCCCCAGTGTGTCCCTGGATGGGTCAGGTTTTTTTTTCGTTCGACTCTGGGAATCGGACGTCCGATTTACCAGTGGTCCGATTTACCAATGGTCTGATTGTGGGGATTGGACCAGGTATGTCAGGGCCAAGTGGGGGTCTTAAGGTCCACGTGTCCGATTCTCAAGAATCGGACGGGCGGGTGTGCGAGGAATCGGTCCGATTCTAGGCAGTCCGATCGGACCGGGTGATCCGATTCTTAGTGGTCTGATTATGGATGGGTCTGATTCTGGGAATCGGACCGGACATGGTCCGACTGGTGACGTGTATTACTTCATCCGATCGGACAGGGTGGATCCAAGTCAGAGCGTTTGAGTGGTCCGAGTGGTTGAGTCGGACAAATTGGCCCGAGTGTCCGATTCTAAAAATCGGACGGTTGGTCCGAGTGCCACGTGGCACGTCCGATCGGACTAGTTGGTCCGAGCCTAGTGATTGGACGGGTCGTTCCGATCGAACGGTTGTCCGAGTGTCCGATTCTGGGAATCGGACACTGGGTCGGACGTTCTATTCCGCCGGTCCGATGAGTTGCGCACACAGATTTGCTCGATTTTCACTAGGTGTATTATCCTATTGGTCGTGCGATTAACCTGTGACGGAGTTGAAGTGGGGCGGAGGAGATCGGTTACCTGAAAGTCGCCGAATGCGATGTCCTCCTAGCTCTGGTCAATCGGACGGCTGCCCAGCTCGCTTATTCTCTCACTCTCTATCTCTCTCGCTCTCCGTTGGTTGGAAATGGGGTCCTCTTGCCCTCCCAGAGTCTATACCCTGCTAGTTCTGCCCTACACACTACAGGTTCCTTCCCTGGCGTTTCCTATGCCGTTACCTTGCATCTACTCCATTTTTTCCTTTCGTTTCCTGTGGCTTTCCCCCTGTTTCACAGTAGCAGCCCTCTGCCTCTTCGTGTGTGATTTCCTACTGCTAATCTATCCTAAACACATCCTGAATCGAAAGCAAAACACTGAACTAATTTCTCCATGTTTTCCCATCATTAATAACCAGATTGTTCCAAAATACTTACCTATTCTGAAGATCAAAAACACTCGACTTCCTACCTATCTTAAGCTCCGTTTCAGGGTGAATGCCCTACTTCGATGCTCGATATGAGGCGCACGAGTGCTTGAGCTTCAATCTGTTGGTCCCGGCAAACGGAACCAAAATGTGGGAGCTTTCGCTCAACCGCCAAGACCCATGGACCGCTTATTGTTTCAAGCGTTCCAAGCGAGCTCTCATGGCTATCTCTCACCTAGCTAATGCGCCGTCGATCCTACAAATGCAGTGAACTTACCTTGATGCTCGATCGAGTACCCTCCTCTCTCTCACACTCCGGTAGCTCCACGATTCTCGATGCTAGCTCAAGCATCCTCAAGCCTCCTCCATCTCCAAGCTCCATCCTCCATAGCCGCGCGTGCAAGAGAAGAGAAGAGAAGAGAAGAAGGGGAGAGGAGATGGTGAAGAGCTTCACCCTCTTGATTCCTCACTCTCTCACACACTCACTCCCTCACACTCTCACACTCCCTCTCTCAAGAGCATACACAAGCAAGAAGGAGAGAAGAAGAGAGGAAGAAGAAGACTAGTTTTGCCACACCAAAGAATGAGCTCTTCATTCACTTTTCAACTTTATATACAAAACCCTGCTTCCCTTTTGGGTGGTCATCCCCTTTTTCCCTTTTTTACATGGCCGGAGGCCCTGTTTTCCACTGTCCTTTTATCTTCCTTGTTTCCTTTTCACTACCCTTCTATATTTACAAATCGCACGGGTGAGAGCCCGGCACTCTTTTACAAGATTTTAGGGTGTGCTTTTTATGTGCCTTTCCCTTTTCGTGTTTGCCTTGGCCTTTAAAGGTTGTCCTTGTGCTTTTGGCCTTTTCTCCTTTTTTTTCCTTCCGTCGGGCTACCTTTTTTCCGCCTTTGCCTTGCGTCTTTTCCACTTTCTTTCGCTCTCTTCGTGTTGGGGTTAACACTAGCTTGAGAATAGCGCTTCAAGAATGATGGGAAGGGAAGGAGGCATGGACACAATGCCTAGTTGAACTCGAACGCCTCTCGGAGACTCGTCTTCTAGCCAACCATGTGTTGATCTGTGAGAAAGCCCGACGCAAGAGCTGGTTTGACCAGCACATCAAGCAGCGCGAGTTCGAACAGGGTGATTTAGTGCTCCTCTACTTAGTTAAGGGGTATAAGCAAAAAATGAAATTTAGAGTTCTTGGACCCTTCAAAGTTTGTGCGATCAGCCGAACAAGCAATGTCGAACTTGAGACCCTAGATGGTGACGGAATAGGCTTCTTCAATGGCAGTCGTGTCAAGAAGTACTACCCTCCTACGCATCCTTTGCATGAGCCACCGATGTTAGAACCACCTGTCAAAGTACGAGTGGCCACAATCATGGAGGTTGATGATGAGGATGAGGAAGCCGTAGAACCTACATACCTCCATATTACGGTCACGGCAAAACGAACATGCGCTTTCAACGCCTTGATCGACGAGGGAGCAGACTTCAATGTCTTAACTCACGATCATTGGACTCAACTTGGCAGACCACAACTTCAACCCACTAATGCAAAGTTAAGCCCATATGGGGCTAATTCCTACGCACTTCTCGGCAAGTGCAGAGCCGCCGTTTCTATCGAGTTTGCGATTGTACCACTGATTTTTTACGTGTTGCCAGAAACTAAAGACGCAGGCACGGAGTCACTACTGGGGTGAACTTTTAAAAAGCAGGCTCACTGCAATGTCGATTACGTATCGCAGCGCATCCACCTCGCAATAGGCAATGTTCGCATTGTTACAGCTTTCAGCAAGGGGTGCGCGACCTCATCCCGAGCCACAAAGCCACCGATAGAAACATATGTAGTCAAGTCTAAGGAGGGGGTAGTGCGCAGCCGCCACTCCCCGAATTTCATAGACCGCAACCCATAGCAGCCAAAGCTAAGGCCCCACAGCCTCGCCTTCAATGGATGCCTAAATAGCCGCAACAGCCACCTAGGAGTCGACGCTCCTACCCTCATAAGACCAGAAACTCTACACCTAGGAGGCCCAGACATAGTTATAGGAATAGATGTGTCACAGATGGGTCCCGAAAGCCCTCTTGCATGCACAAGGCTACTATGAGGGCAATGCTAGGATATGGATACCTAAGGCCCACACGGCCAAAGGCACCACTCGTACGCCAGCCTCAAGCTTGATCATCCCAAAGACCGTAAAACCTCAAAACCACAAGCCGCAGAGCTTCCCTGACCAGCAACCATCAAGTTCATCCACGTGTGAACCCAAGAGAGTCGCCAATGCCTATTGACCCAAGCAACAGCCAACATCACAAGAGTCATCACCTGCCAAAGTCGATCCGACTTCCCAACTCCATCCTGAAAGCAGCAGGCCATCACTCAAGGCTGATGTAACCCAGCCATAGTCCCAGCGACCCAATCGCAAGCTCAAGAACACTCACAACTGCAACTTTTCATTGCCAAAGGCTCAAGTCCTATCAAACCCCAACCACCCGACGCAGGCCTTAGACCCTCTTACAAGAGGAAATCCTTTCTCACACTAGCAGCTGATTTAGCTGAAGAAACAGGGGACGACATGGTGGATTGCATTAAGCGACTGGACGCCATTTTTATGTCACTAGCTCTGAGCTACGATCAACTGGACTTAGGCCTATTGGACGAATCCTTCGCAACTGAAGTTCAAACAATGCCTTGTTCTTGGGACACGTTTGAATTTGTGTTCGCAAAAGCCGCTACCTCCGCTACTGAATTGCTCAGCAATGAGATCTCCAAAGAGCAAGCAATCAAACAACGCCTCATCACGTCGTATGATCAGCGAACCACTTCTACCATCACTGACCAAGAAGTTACAGAGCTGTCAAGACTTGCTGAGATGGAATCCCAATTCTTAAAGTAGTGGTACACTCTTAGGCTGCAATGGGAAGTCGAAGGGTGCCGCATAATGACCAACGCTGAGCAGCGCCGCGCTATCGAAACGGCGGAATACGACCCCACATATGTCGTGCCAACCTCATATCGAGTGTTAACCACTCTTTGGGGCCGTCCCATAGAAGGACGCATCAAAGGACACCCCTACCTCGATCGCTTGTTGACCGAGGAGGAGTTACACATTGCTAGCTGAGTCAACTCCGGTGACTTTCTAACAGATGTTCTCACATACATCACACATGTGGGGATTAAACCCTCTGATCTGGATCGCGACACTCACTTAGAGTACAACCCCCAATTCTATAATTGGCTCCTTCACAAGTAAATCCTACGCCGCCATGCCAAACGCCCTCACCTTTCTAACTCTAAATCCTAGGAAGGATTCTTCTTAAGTTGGAAGGGGAGGGAGAATTAGTGAAACACAAAAATATATATTATGAAAAACAGGCAAAAAGTTAAAGGCTGAAGGGGAAAATCTACAGTGGTTCTTAATGAAGTCATTCAAAAAGCATAGAGTTTCTCCTTTTTTTCAGCAGTCAGCAATTTACTATGTGGAAAGCACTAATGAAAATTCCGGTTTATGAAAGGAACGAAAAATGTCGTAGCAAGACCGAGCCCACCGACTCCCGTTCACAGACGCGGAAAGAGAGCAATATCGCATCTACCTAGAAAACCGCACCTTCAGTCAGCTTAAGTTTTGAACCGTCCGCAACATAGAAGTTGTGGTGGCTAGGGAGGAAGCAGCTAGGAGGGTGGTCGAGCAATGTAACCTCAGCAAGTACCTTGAAAAATTCTCACAGGAGCCCGACCACCTGAAGTGTGTGGAGTTCCTCAGATCATACGAACCAGACCAAGAATGCAGCACAGTGACGGTGGGTAGAGGAGAAAGTGCCAAGCAGGTGTAGGTCCATCTAGACCCAGCCTTGGTGGAGAAGGCGTTGGGATTGGAGTCAAAGACGGAGAGAAAACAAAAGAGGGACGTCTATGCTATGCTAAAAATGAAAAAGGAAGAGGTGCTCACCAATGGACGGCATCAGCATCCTAGACATCCCCGACGCAGAAGCTAGGCTGTAAGCAAAGCTAGTACATGTGCTCTTCTCCAGCCAGCATTACAACTCCCTAATGCATCAAATCAGCGTGACTGTGCTGGAGAACATAGCGGCCCACACTCTGGACAAAGTTGACTGGAACGGGTATGTACGAAAAACTATCGACCATGCAGCTAAAGCATTGTCTTTAGGAAGTGTGCTAGCAGGTGAAGGGTCTCCAGCCTCCAAAGCTACAGAAAGGAAGAAAGCTTCATCCAAGGCCTCTTACATCGGGTATGGAGGTGTCTTGACTGCGCTCATCCAAGAGGCAGTAAGAGAGACGCAGAATGCAAAGGAGGGAGAAGGAGAAATGCCCAATAGGATGCCCCATCACCAAGAGAGAGAAGAATCTACCGATAGAACTGAAACAGATGAATAAGGGGAAGAACAGGAAAGCAAGAAGGCGACCAAGAAACCCAAAAAGAAGACCACTCAAAGAAAGTATGACGAGCGCCGCAGGAAAGAGAAAGAGGACTTAGAGAAGGCCAAGAGAGAGTCCCTTAGGGAGGCCAAGGAGAGGGAGAAGAAGAAAAAACAGGAAGAAGAAAAGAAAAAGGAGCAATTACAGAAGGCTAAGAAGGCATCAAAGCAAGAGGCAGAGGAGAGAAAAAGAAAGGAAAATGAAGAAAAAGAGAAAAAGAAGGAAGAGCAGAGAAAGCAGAAGAGGAAAGGCGAAGAAAGGTTGATGAAGAAGAGGAAGAACTAAGAAGGAAGGAGGAAGAGGACTTGGCTGAAACTACACGCCAGTCCATAGAACAACAAAGCAGAGCAGATGAATTGGGGAGTTTGAGCCGACATAGAGAAGAAAGGCCTGGATCAAGCACGCAAGTGCCAGAGATTGTGCCACCCACCGTCATTCACTGAGGGCAAGGGCAAAGCCCCAATGCACCCAATCCCTACTCTATTGGTACCTCCCACCGAGCCAACCACCATCACACCTAGCATCCCCACCAGTACAAACGTATCAAATCTTGTGGCATGGATGCAGTACTTCATTAACAAGGAGATAGCCCAGGGGATGTGTTACAACTCTATAGAAACAGAATTTGTATCCTTTTTCATTAATTTGTTTATATAATGATTCACTAAATTTATTTCCTTTGCACTAATTAGATATAAAGAAAAGTGCATTGGAGCTTGCCACTGATGAGTGGTCACAGGTTATGGTGGACCCACGCGGTGGGTTAGAGAAAAGATAGTTCACACTTCCACCTATATGGGCCGATTGGGCGCCTGTGACTAGAACTCACGCATATCAGGGTTAGACTCGCACACAGAAAGGATTGATGCCTTGAAGTGTGGGCTAGATCCACCAGAACAGACAGTTACAATCAACAAGATGGCATGATCATGAAATGCTTGTATAATGTGCATGTGTGGGCTGAAAGCTTGAAATGCACATTTCTTTGCATAGGAAAGTCACATGAAGATTCAGATACCATTTTTGCAATGTACACGGAAAAAGATTTCATATGACACCCATATTGGGGGTCCCTAAATTTTAGGAGATCCCTAAAATTTAGGAGGTCCCTAAATTTTAGGAGCCTCGAATTAGCCTAAAAATGCTAGTCCTAAAAAATAGGGATGTCATTCTAAAAATAGTAAGTTCTGTACTCTGACTGTGCTTACTAAATTTGGTTGTTTCTATTATTGACAGTATTCAACCCAAAAAGGAAGGCCATAGAGAAGAGACAAGTATCAAGACACTTGTCACACAAGTTTCCAAGTGTCCCACCACTTGTCACATCTCAATTTAGGAGGTCCCTAAATTTTAGGAGCCTCGAATTAGCCTAAAAATGCTAGTCCTAAAAAATAGGGACCCCCCAATATGGGTGTCATATGAAATCTTTTTCCATGTACATTGCAAAAATGGTATCCGAATCTTCATGCGACTTTCCTATGCAAAGAAATGTGCATTTCAAGCTTTCAGCCCACACATGCACATTATACAAGCATTTCATGATCATGCCATCTTGTTAATTGTAACTGTCTGTTCTGGTGGATCTAGCCCACACTTCAAGGCATCAATCATTTATGTGTGCGAGTCTAACCCTGATATGCGTGAGTTCTAGTCACAGGCGCCCAATCGGCCCATATAGGTGGAAGTGTGAACTATATTTTCTCTAACCCACTGGGTGGGTGTCAAGATTGTGGGAGAGAAGGAAGGAGTCTCACTTGAAGCTTTCTTGCTTGCACAATGGGGGAATACACACAAAGGTGGAGGCTGAAAAACTGTTTTCCTCTTCTTAGTTGTGTAGGCCAAAAGGAACTCTCATACAAAGAAATAGAAGAACCCTATATATGGGTCTCAAACCAAACTCAACTAACTAAGGTGGCATACTAACTGAGCCACGAACTAGATTAGATAAGGATAGCTATCATGTAGCTATTATTCATGGGCGGTGTACCAACCGCGTTTGCAACTGACAAGTCGGTGACATAAATACACAACGGTCACCCTGGCGTATCACGAGTGGAGCTCGATATCTCAACACTCCCCCTCGAGCTCAATCCCAATTCCTGCACACCAAGCAGGTCTCTGAACTTGCGCAGCTTCTCTGCGCCCAATGCCTTCGTAAATATGTCAGCTACCTGATCCTCTGTGCTGACATAAACTAGATCAATAAGACCTAGTAAAACCCTCTCCCGCACATAGTGATAATGCACCTCAATGTGCTTTGTTCTAGCATGATAGACTAGGTTATTTGCCAAGTGTATACTACTCATGTTGTCACAATAAATGACAACTGGCCCATCTGTAGACTGATGCATATCATAAAGTAGCTTATGCAACCAAGCTACCTCACATGCAGCCATTGCTGCACCCCTGTACTCAGCCTCTATGCTCGACAAGGCAACTGTAGGCTGTTTCTTGCTGCTCCAAGTGACTACAGCACTCCCAAAAGTGAACACATACCCACTGGTAGATCGTCTATCAGAAATACTACCAGCCCAATCAGCATCAGTGTATCCATGCAACTGTATCTGAACCCCAGTCTCATAAAATAGTCCATACTGCAATGTGGACTTCACATACCTGAGTATGCGTCTAGCCGCATCCAAATGCGATTTCCTTGGAGCCTGCATAAACTGACTTACCAATCCAATAGCATAGCTCAAATCTGGCCTGGTAATAGTCATATAAATCAAGCTTCCTACTATGCGTCTGTACATAGTAGGGTCTTCCAGAAGCTCACCTACATCTACGCTCAGCTTCACATTCTGCTCCAAAGGAACTGAAATAGGCTTACAGCCTGTCATCCCATATTTGGACAACATGTCCAATCCATACTACCTCTGCAAGAGCTGTATCCCACTTGGTGATCTAATCACCTCAATGCCCAAGAAATAACGCAGCTCTCCCAAATCCTTCATCTCAAACTTCTGCTTCAATAGCATTTTCACATGAAGGATATCTTCATCACTGTCACCTGTCATAATCAAATCATCAACATAAATGACAAGTAGCATAATACCTTTCTCTGTTTCTCTCACATAAAGTGAGAAATCTGCCTTGGAAATCTGAAAGCCAATAGTGACAAGATACTGTCCTATCTTGTCAGACCATGCTCTAGGTGCTTGCTTCAAGCCATACAAAGCTTTCTTCAACCTGCAAACAAACTCAAAGTGAACAGCATGCACATAACCTGGTGGCTGCTCCATATAGACCTCTTCTTGCAAATCACCATGCAAGAAGGCATTCTTTACATCCATCTGATGTAAAGACCATCCCTTTGATGCAGCCATAGCAATGACTGCTCTTACGGTTGCCATCCTTGCAATCGGACTGAATGTTTCTTCATAGTCAATTCCATATGTTTGTGCATACCCCTTGACTTCTAATCTTGCCTTGTATCTGTTCACAGAACCATCTGCATTGTGTTTCACCTTATAAACCCACTTACAGCCAATTGCATTCTTACCTTTAGGCAAAGGTACCAATTCCCATGTAGCATTTGCTTCCAAGGCATCCATTTCTTCATCCATGGCTTTCTCCCATTTTTCTTTTCCCATGGCTTGCTCAAAAGAAGTGGGTTCTGGTTCTTGTATCACCTTGACCATATATGCATAGTGAATGGCTGTAAATCCATCATATTTCAGCCTATCCACAGGATACCTAACTCTGGTAGACCTGCGCAAAGTGGGTTCACTCCCAGGTGCTCTCAAAACATCCCTGGTCTTCCTTACTCCAGGTGTAACAATAGAAGGAATACCCAACTCATCATCAATGCTCTGTTCTGAGCCACTGGATTCACCATCCACATAAGAGTGGCCTGCATTCACATCAAACATGGGCTGATCAACCTTCTCTTTTCCTTTTCGTGATACCTGCATACCACTATCTGCATTACTTTGAGAAGATTCTCCTGATCTCAATCTGCCTGTCCATGGCGAAGAATGTGAACCACTGCTAGAGGACGCTCCAGGTCCACTAATATTTTGTGACTGCTGCTGTGAATTCTGTGCAGCATTACCATTTTGTGCATCTACATCATCAATCACATTTACTGGTTTATACTAGCTACTCATCTCATCAAAAACAACATCTCTGCTCACTGTAAACTTACGAGTAGAAGGGTTATAGCATCTATACCCTTTTTGCTGCAGAGAGTAACCAATAAAGATGCACTTCTCAGCTTTTGGATCCACCTTGGATCTCAACTCATCTGGCACATGCACATAGGCAATGCAACCAAAAATTTTCAAATGAGAAATATCTGGTTTCCTACCAGTATACCTCTCCTCTGGAGTCATTCCATGTATTGCTGCAATGGGAGTCCTGTTCATTATGTAGACTGCTGTAGCAACTGCTTCAGCCCAATAAAAATCTGGCAGGTCTTTTTCATTGAGCATGGCACGAGACACCTCTCCAATATGTCTGTTTTTTCTTTCTGCAATTCCATTTTGCTGTGGGATATGACTACATGAATATTGCTGCTTTATGCCATGCTCCTGTAAGAACCTTGCAAACTCATTTGAGAGGTACTCTCCCCCTCCATCTGACCTTAGGCATTTTATTTGCAGGCCTGTTTCTTTTTCAACCAGCGCTTTAAGAGTTTTGAAATGCCCAAAAACTTCACTTTTCTTTTTCATAAAATACACCCAAACTTTTCTGCTATAGTCATCAATAAAAGTAACAAAATAATGACAGCCTCCAAGAGATGCAGCTTTAGTAGTCCACACATCAGAGTGGATTAATTCCAATGGCTTCTTACTCTCTTGAACATGTCTAGGAAATGGTTTCCTTGCCTGTTTTCCAAACTGACAGGCTTCACATACCTTATGTATTTCTGCAACCTTGAATCTAGGCAATCCTGCAACAATATTTTGGGCCTGCATTGATTTAAGTCGTTGTACATTAACATGACCAATGCGTTTATGCCAGATATCAATATCTGCAACTACACCGGTCCCATGTGCAAACATTGATGCACTCAATTCAGACATGTCTGCATCCAACGTAAACATTCTGCCCTTCTTCTTTCCTTTTGCTATCAAGCGACCTTTATTTTTCATATCCTCAACAAAGCATCCATGAGGATTAAATCTGACCTGCAAGCCCTGTTCAACCATTTGACCAACAGAAACCAGATTCTTGGTGATATTCGGGACATGAAATACATCGGACAGGTATTTCTTTTTCCCATCCTGCATAGACAAAGGAATTTTTCCAATCTGCACAATCGGATGTGCAGTATCATCACCAGTCTCCACAAATCCTGGTTTTTCCATTTTCCTTGCATCCTCCATCCATTCTGCATGACCTGTCATGTGGTTTGATGCACCTGAGTCAACATACCACACATCGTTGCTTTCTTCTGCACTTGTCACAGAATTGTTCATGTGCTGCACCATAAACAAATGCTCATTTCTGTCATCACCCTGTCTACTAGAAGATGCATAATTTCCTTGTTGCAGTTTTCCATTCATGATGTCATTCTGCTTTTTATAGCAGTCTTTAGCCATATGACCCATTTTACCACAATAGTAGCATTCAACATTACTGTTTGCATTTTGGCCTCTTTGCCATCCACCACGACCTCTTTGGCTCCCCCTGCCTCTAGAGTTACCACGTCCTCCTCCATAGGACTGGTTTTCTTGATTTTGCTGCATATTCTGATTTCTACCACGGCCTCCAAATCGGCCTCCTCTACCTCTGCCTCTACCTTTTCCAGCATTTGAGTAGAAGACAGTTTCTTTTGAAGTTCCTCCTGAAGAAGATGCACTACCATTTCTCTGCTCCTCAGAAATTAGAAGAGCAATCAACTCCTCAAAATCAGGAAATCTTTCACGAACTGAAATGGATGTCCAAAACTGTGCATAATCCTTTCCTAGACCATTCAAGGTCATAGAAACTAAATCATCATCTTCCACTGGCGACCCAATGGAAGCAAGTGCATCTGCAATCTTCTTCACCATCATGTGGTAGTCATTGATGCTCATATTTTCTCTTTGCACATTGTGCAACTCTTGCTTGAGCTGCATTTTCCTGCATTTGTACTATACATCTTTGACAGAGTATCCCATGCCTCCTTTGGCATACTTGCATCCTAAATATGCACAATCATAGAGTCTGAAATGCTGATAGACAGCCAGTACATAACTTTCCTTGCTCTCTCATGCCATGCTTTGAATGCCTGCATTTGCTGTTGATTGGGAACATCAGGAAGAACTGGTTCTTCTTCATTTCCTGTAACAAATTCCCAATATCCTTTTCCCATAAGGAAATTCGTCATTCTAAACTTCCATGCCTGGAAGTTGTTCTTGTCAAGCTTTTCAGTTACAATCAGTGAAAGAGAATCAGACGCCATTACAGAACACTGCGAAAAATTCTGTCACTGCGAAAACTCAGCTTCACCCTCACAAGGGCAAATCTGCAAAACTGGCGAAAGTGGTATTTGACCACACAGTCACTTCCTAGTGACGATTTTGCATAAACAGGAACCAAGGATGATTCTGAAACTCCCAATGTCTCTGCGCACAAGCATACGATGCAATTTCTACAATAACTTTTCACCGACCTGTAGAACAGTGGTCGCACAGCATAAAACAGGGCCTTTTCCTGAGTGTGTGCAGAAAACTTCCGCCTCCAAAACAGGCCCCGAAATGGCCTCAAATCAAAAAAACATACTGCCCTCTTGCTTCACCGCGAAGGGCGTCTCAACCTGAGACAATGCACTCCTGCAATTTCTGGCTGTGCTATCTGCAAAGATCTGCTCCCAAAACAGAAAATGAAAGCAACACTGCTCCTCTTACCAGAACACCACGAGCTTGGCTTGCTTTCTTGAGCTCCTTACCACGAACAAGGCTCTGATACCATGTCAAGATTGTGGGAAAGAAGGAAGGAGTCTCACTTGAAGCTTTCTTGCTTGCACAATGGGGGAATACACACAAAGGTGGAGGCTGAAAAACTGTTTTCCTCTTCTTAGTTGTGTAAGCCAAAAGGAACTCTCATACAAAGAAATAGAAGAACCCTATATATGGGTCTCAAACCAAACTCAACTAACTAAGGTGGCATACTAACTGAGCCACGAACTAGATTAGATAAGGATAGCTATCATGTAGCTATTATTCATGGGCGGTGTACCAACTGCGTTTGCAACTGACAAGTCGGTGACATAAATACACAACGGTCACCCTGGCGTATCACGAGTGGAGCTCGATATCTCAACAGTGGGTCCACCATAACCTGTGACCACTCATCAGTGGCCAGCTCCAATGCACTTTTCTTTATATCTAATTAGTGCAAAGGAAATAAATTTAATAAATCATTATATAAACAAATTAATGAAAAAGGATACAAATTTTGTTTCTATAGAGTTGTGACAGGATGAGCACTGAAACTATGGCTACAGGGCAAAAGCGACCGGCCACAGACGCAAAGTCTAGGCAAGATCCTAAATGACAAAAGGTGGAGGCCTCAACAACACCCATCCAAACAACGATGACACCGCCAGCTAATTACGACGAATACGTCGGCGAGCTACTCTCACAATTGGAGAGAGCTAAGGAGAATCGAAAAATAGCTGTGGCTGAATTGGCAGCTGAGAAGGAATCAATAGCCACCTTCCAGCTTGACAAAACAAGGATGATAGCCATGCAGCAAAGGGAGATCGCGGATCTCAAGTAGGAAATAAAGGCTAAGGATGACAGAGAAGAGCACTGGAGGCAACAGCTCGAGAATGAAACATAGGAGCTGGTGAAGATGCAAAGAGAACATTAGCTCCTGATAATGCAATATCAGGAGCTCATTGCAAAAACTGCTAAAGTTAAAGAGCTCATGGCTGAGCTCAACGCTAGGGATGAGAAAAGAAAGCAGGACATGGAGGAGCAGCAAGAAGAGATTGAGCGCCTAACCGATCAGTTGAACTCTGAAAGAGAAGAATAGGAGAGGCTGATCAGGGAATTAAAGGACCAAGAGCAAAGTTCAGGCTCATGACCCTGAAGTAAGGGGAGAGCATGGAGGAAATGAACAAGAAAGCAGAGGAGTGGGTAGTGCATAATGAAAAGAGAGTGAAGACACTGGTACGGTGCCTTGCTCTGGTAGAAAAGGAAAAGATCATTGTAGAGAGCAAGACAGAAGCCGCCCAAGTGGCCTTCGATGCCCAACAAAAAGCCTTCCTTGACACCATCATGGACACTACCCGCCCAAAGGAGGGAGAGCCGTTGGAGGTGGCACAAAGGAAGCTCAACATTGCACGCAGAGCCCTACACGTAGGACTGCAAATGCCACCCCAACCTGCGGAGGTTAGGCTGAGCCTGGACGAGCAACAAAAATACCTACTGCTGACCGGCCTAACCCCCCAGGAAGTGGATGCCTTAGGATTTGAAGAGAGAGCACCACAGGGAAACCAGCAGGGGGAGGAAGCCAAAATCGAATTCGACATGAACAGATTCAAAGAATATGTGACCCCACAACCCCCCTCGCCGCACATTCAGGAACAGCAACCACTTGACCCGCCCCTGGAGAGACAAGCCATGCTCAAGGAGCGATGGAAAAAATTGGTGGAAGAAGCCAGAAAAAGGCTACAGGCCAAGCTAGTCGTGCGGCCATCCGCATCCCTCCCACCATGCCCCGATGACCTCCCAACGCAATTCCACATGGAGCTAGTGGTCTGGGAACGGCAGGAAATCGAAAAGGACCCTTTCTCTTTCAGCTTCCTTATGCCTAACAGCCTGAGAAGGGTCATGCTGATCAAAGTAATGGAGGAGGTGATCGCGGCTGGCAGCCGATTGGGCCAAAAATGGCTGGACGACGACAGGGCAAAGACCCCCACTCTATGGGGCATGGAGGAAGCACAATTTTGGCAAGACAAAGTGTACAAAGTGCCATACATCGTAAGGGGCTACAACTGCCAACCCCTCTGGAGAAGGCAAATATGCAATACTAACATGCTCGCCTAGATGGCATTTTGCAACACCCTACCCTACGAGAGGAACGACCCCACATTCATGGCGTATCCTCGTAGGGTAGGCGTGGATTTTGTCGCCACCCTCCATGGGAGGCATGACTTCCCCATCATCTACAATTCCAACGCCACCTCCTTCGAGGATGCCCTCCTTTTTTATTTAGGAAGCCTAACCGACTCCATGACACACTTCCTCATGGAATTCTCCTCCTGTCCCGATCTCGCTTTCATAACTACGTGTAATTACCTTAGGCTTCTTAAGCTCCTACTCAAGCAAGATCCGGCACCGTAGGAGAATGGCTTGCCTCCCCTCTTTTTTGATCCCAATGCTATTGATAGGTGCGCTATGGCATGCTTAATGATGAGAACTAGCCTACTACCTTCCTTTTGCCTAGCTCTCCTAGATTACATGAGTGACAGCCAATTCAGTAGGTGTAATCACCCCTTCCTATCCACCACCTCTCTCCACGTCCGCATGAACCTGAAAGGGTACATACAAAGCCACCAATTTTTGTGCAAATCCATCCGCCCTCCTTCCCCCCCTCATTCAGATGATGAGAATTAGACTTGGCTTTCATACTCCTAATGTAATACTATCCCTAAATTATCCCAAAAAAAAAAGAGCAGTGTGAAAAGAAAAGCACGAACGCCATTCCACACTGAATGGACGAAAAAACTCACTTGCAGAACCACTTAGCACCACAAAAGCACGATCACTGCACCTAGGGGTCCTTAAGTTAGGTGTGTTCGGTGGCTTCGGTCGGTTGGCTCCACTCCTAACCCCCTAGCCCTTTTTGCTCCCCCACTTCATGCTTAGGGCCCATCAAGGGCAGGACACACCTAGGGAGGTAACACTCACCTTTGGTTAGACCTGTCACCCTAAGCCACTGGCACCACACCCCCCTTGGCACAAATGGGGTCCTCAAGTGTGGGACATCACCCAAGCTCGCCTGCGGTTAGACCCACCTTCCCATTCCACTAGCACGAGCTCTGAGGAAGCACCCCCCCTTAGGTAGAGCACCGCTGCAATGCCCTTCTCGACTCCGAGTAGAGTGAGTACCGAAATATATAGGTGGCTAGCACCTCATAACACAAACAAAGGGAGCACCCCTGACTTATCGTTGTGGCCCCACTATGGCTCTCCTCCACCCTAGGGATTGGCCCTAGGATGCGCCGTCTCAATATTTAACACATACACACAAAGTCCACTCTTCACAATATTTGTTCCAAGAGATAGTATATTCCTCACCAAATCAGTCCCTAATGAAATTATTATACTAAGCCTATAGTATAGGAAGCCTCACACTCATCGTTGGTCAATAGTTTGAAAACAAGTGCTATGCATCTAGGAGATAGTTCTCTTTATACCATGTCAATGCAATGCAATGCAAAATGGATGACTTTGAGTGCACAAACATTTTGTCGATGTGCTCAAACATTCTTTCCATGATTTTCTTTTACTAACAACTTTGCTGCGATGATAAGGCAATGCTCAAACTACTCCATGCCACTATACCTCTTAATACTTAGAATGAGATCAAAACCTATATGAAAGTGGAGCAAAAAAAACAAATTTTGAACCATATTTCACACATAAAATCGTCTCTCTCCCTATTTCTTAGGTTTTTTCTTGTGATGGGTAGGTTAAGAGGTTTTTTCATGTATTGTTTTTCACAATGTAAGCAATAAATACACACTGAAATATATAGATGGGGATAAGCTAAGACAAATCCTCATGCCCTACCTCAATTATACTTGCACAAATAAGGCCCTAATTTCCCATGATTTTTCACATGCGATATTTAACTTTTTTCTCAATTAAAACTTATTTTTTCTCTATTTTTTATGATTATTTGTAAGTAAATGTCTTATTTTCCTATTTTTGATGTGAAATACTTAAGAATATTGAGACTCATTATTACTCCCCATTTTCCTCCATGGAAACACAATCTGTCATGATGGAACTCGTAAAATTGACGATTTAGTATAAAATAGCATTTTTACGTATTTTGAATAAAGTGTATAAATAATTAAGACTTGATATTCATGTTTATATTTCTCATAGAATGAATCATTCTAAAACATTAGAAACCAATTTCAACCATAGGAAACCAATATGCATCATAAAACCAAGAGAAAGCACACTTACACATAAAACCACATACACATTCCATCATCTTTCAAGAACTAGAAGCCACTGACTCTCGTTTATAGTCATGATGCTTTCTTGGTGCTTTGTTGATCTATTCCTTGCATTCTTTCTCGAAGTGGCACCCATTCCCTCAGTCCATATAAACCATGTTTATAGCGAGAGAGAAAAAGGAGAGAGAAAGACTGAAATTTGATATTATTGAATACTACATCATTTCTTGTGCAGATCGAAGTGATGGAGAGCAAAAAATTGGTAGATCCAATGCTTAGGAGGGAGAAAAGAATGATTGCACCTTAAAAATGCCATTTTTTAAGGGATGAAGGAGGCACCCAAAAAAATGTGTCCCGTCCCCTCCCCCCATGTCAATTTATATTTCATGTTTTGGTCCCTTCTTAATCAAGCTTTATATAAACCACCAAATAACTAGTTCATTTTGGCACTTTCACACGACCCAAAGTGGTTTTGGCTCAATTGAGGGGCAAACAATCTCAAAATTGCAATCTGATTAGATGTGTAGCTCTCTAGCATCGAAATCTATTACACTGGCCTCTGTCACATGCTTTTTAGCTTTTGGGTCTAGTAGATGCTTCATAATACCAAACCTTGCAACCATTAAATAGGGGTTCAAACAAACTCTGATCGACAAGCGAACACTTGCATTGGATTCTCAGCATCGAAATCTACTTAGGAAAATTCCATCTCATCAATTCGCACTCGACTCATCTTCCATGAAATTTTGCTCTTCTACATTTGCCAATGCACTTTTGCACTTTAAAATAAACTCCAAAAATCCACCTCGATCCATTTCGCATCTTCTGACCTAACATCTTGATATGTTATGATTTGCATGAGAGCTAGCCCAAATCTCCCTTAATATTACCGAAAAAATCATCTACACACATCTACAATCAATTGATAGGATAACTTGCAACTACATATTACAAATGGATAATGCCTAAGATGGTATATTGAAACTTGACTAATACTCATTTTTTGAAATTAAATTCAATACTTTGACTTACTTTTTTTTTTTTACTTTGACTTGACTTTGCACCCTTAACAAAAGTGAAGTGTATCTTTCATTAATTGAGTGGTACTTGGCACTTTGGGTTGTCTTATCAAGATGGAGCACCATTCTTGCTACATGCTTTTTAACTAGGCTAGGTGTTATGACACTTGTCTATCCATAAGTATTTTTTGCTTTATCCTTGCCAACTCATTCATATCCTAGTTGAGCAAGACACAATCCAAAGTGGTTACTTCTAGTTGTGAAACTAAGTACAAGGTAGCTTTTAGAGCTACGATTGAGTGTGTTTGGTTACATCTCATTTTGGGTACTTTGGGCATTGAATTGCCATATCCTACCAATATTTTCAACTATACTTAGAGCATATTAGCAATTGTATGGAACCTAGTGTTCCATGCTTGCATTAAGCACATTAGCGTGCATTATCATTATGTAGAAACTCTAAGCAGGAAGGATCAACTTGGCCTATATTAGGACAACCTTATAGATCTTTTCATAAATTCTTTGCTTTATAAGAAGTTCAAACATTTTTGTAAAGATTTAGGCTTAGTTCTCTTTGTGGATTGATCACATTGACAGATTTTTCTAAATATTTGAGCTTACTTATCTTTGATGATTGATCATAGTCCACCAAACTTGGCACTTACCAATAGATGATTGTCAGCACTTGTTCACTATATCATTACTAGGAAACTTTGCTACCATGTTTCTTCTTTAATTTATATTAACACACTTAGGACCATCAAGGCACTCTTTTTCACATTAAGAGGATTTTTCCTTAGCCTCGTATATATACCCATTCACTCTATGGTAAACTTAGTCTTGAAAATCTTGCATATTGATCCTTCTCAACACACTTTGAGTTGTAAGCTCTTAAGGATCTTCTTTTCCAATCTACATGTGTGCATCCCTATGATGCTATATCCAAAATAATTGAAGATTTCAATATCTTCTTAGTAACTCAAGAAGTACACTATAAACAATTATCATTATATTTTTTCCACAGAGTTTGAATACGTTTATGCAGCTAACAACCTCATGAATAGTGAGAGGAAAGCATGATCTTTTGGATATGCTTAGATGAGAAAGGATGGACTTGTTCAATATTCTAGCTATTGGGGGAAAGGCCAATGGCCAAAGACTAGTGGGCACCCCTCGTACTAGTACACACTCTAAGTCATATACAAGCGAAGTTAAGGAGAAATAAGAGTATCATTGTACCCACTAAAAACCATCTTGTATGCTTTCTCTCTCTCTCAACCCACTTGTAATCCATAGCTTTGACTCCACATCTTGTCATTTCTTCCCTCTCAAACTGGTGTAATGAATAACAATAGAGGATGAAGAAGTCCAAGCCTTGCAAATGACCTAAAAATAATTGGCACTAGTTAGCCTTGGAGGAGAACTATAAATAGGGGAGACTATGGACATTATGCTTGGAATGCATATGCATATGACATGGATCATAGAGATGATGATGACACTATGTTTCTTTATGATCTAGGGGAATTTAGATATGATTATGGGGATGATGCATTATACCCATTTGATTTGGGCAACTTGGTACTTGTACTTGATGACAATTTTCCTCTCTTGGACAATTATTATGTTGGAATATCTTTCGATCTGGGTGAAAATGATCATTGTTGGATGTGTGATGACTGTTATATTGGAATACCCTTTGATTCAAGCGGACCTTTTGGACGATTCATGATAGCATAGAAAAGGTTATAACCTATTATACTAATTTCCTACATTAAAAAACAATTTGCCTAACTCCATCAAAATTGGATCTTCATGGTTTGGATGGGTACTATGAAGTGTCTTCTACATTCAGAAACCTGATTAGCCTTATTTGGAGAAGTATACCTCGAGTTATGGCTATTTTTCTCTTGCAGCCTTGCAACACTTGGATTTTTTATAGTTTTTCCTTATTTGATATTCTTCTTTCCCATGGGAGATACTTCATCATCTTCTATTTCCATACTTCATCATCTTCATCATCTTTCCCATGGGAGATACTTCATCAACATACTTCTTTGTGCCTCAGTTCTTTAAGGGGTTTCTTTGATTACATCATTTTCATCATACAAGCTTTGAGGACAAAGCTATTTTAGGTGGGGATGCTTTGTAGTGAAGGACATCAAAGAATGAAGAAGTCAAAGCCTTGTAAATAGCCCAAAAATAATTGGCACTAGCTAGTTTTGGAGGAGAACTATAAATAAGGGAGAGAGTGCTATTGTAGAAACCTTTTTGTCATTATCATCAATCAAACTTTGTGGAGTTAGTTCCAATTTTCTATTTTCTTATTCATTTTCTTAGTTTAACATACTTAGGCTATGGCTTCTTTTCATTTTCTAGTAGTTATATTACTCTATATTCAATTCCTTGGTTAGGTTTAGGTTAGGTTCCTTTCATTCAACCACTATCAAAGCTTTTATAGAGCAAGGAACTTCTAGCTAGAATGAGGAGTGTGACGAGTCAAGTTTCCTTGTGAGATTAAGGATTTGAGCTTCTTTTGTAACATCTATGCTTGTTGTTCGTATTGATAAGAGGTACCAATCTCACTAGTGATCTCTACCTTTGATTCAAATAGGTGTGTGGTTTGGGGAGCCATTGAGGCTTAATTCAGAAGCTACCATAGCCCAATTTGGAAGCATCTTGATATCGAATATTGTCTAGATTAAAAGTAAGACAACTTAGTTTTGGAATGCCCCAAAAGAGATGTCATTTATACAATCAATGCCTACGAGAATAGCTGCTACTTAAGCTCAAGGGTAGCTAAGAAAATCCCTTAACGGCTTAGCAATCCATCACCTTGTACTTAAGCATGTCTTGATTGAAATTGGTGACTTCAAAACAATGTTGCTAGCCTAGTCGTGATGTGCCATTTTACTCACAATGTTGTGGCATATTCTTGAATATTAGGCTTGTTTAAACCTTAATCTTCTTCTCTAACACTAAATGCCATTAAAAATTTAGCCCCCTTTCACACTATAAAGGGCTGAACTAGTTCAAAAAGTTTACATTCACACTTGGGTAATTATTGAACTAGTTTGCATAAAATTATTCTCACAATTGTTTGCATTGAACAGGTTTAGATCTAAATTGATTATTTGGGAGGCAATGGTCACACTGCAATATTTTGGAATTATATATGTTTGTGGGCTAGATGCTAAAGAAAAGAACTAGATACATTGTGGGCTAGATGATAAAGAAATGAAGTGGATATTTTTTTGAACTAGTTCAAACATATTGTGTTTATACTTTAGATTTTAAACCAGTTTCATTGAAGACATAAAGCACTATTCATATGCAATTGTTTTGGGAGGTTTTTTATGCATAAAAAAGATGAAAATTTATTTAAAATTTGCTTAAATATCATATGCATTGGGGAATACATGTCATGTTGGCATCATTTTTGGGATTTTTTAATATTGCATTAGCCAATGGTTGGCCTTTGTAATTGCACTTGAGTTGCAATCATATTTGTCTCTGTGTACTTGTAGTTGACCTATCTTGTTTGCTTAGTGTTTGGCACATATTGCAATAATTATGGTTTCTTCTTCAACTTTTGAAAATACATTGTTCAACATTGAAAAATTGGATGGTATCAATTTTTTGTATTGGAAAGGGCAAATCTACAATCTATTGGTACAGAAGAGGTAGATCAAGCCAATAAAATTGAATGGTGCAAATCTTGATGACATGGATACAAATGCATGGGATCAAATGGATGAGCTTGCACACTCTACCATTATTCTTACTCTCTCTAAGTCACTATATTTCAATGTCAAGGATATGGAAGTGAATGCTTTTTGAGTCTAGAAGAAGTTATGTGACTTGTATGAAAAGGAAAGTGTTCCATTATAAGTATATTAGCTAAAGAAACGAATTGACCTCTACATAGAGGAGGGAACTTCTATGTCAAATCATCTCGTTAAGTTTAATAGCATTTTTAATAAAATTTGATAGCACACAAAATTACTTTTAATGATGCAATGAAGGCTATGTTCTTTCTCATTACCTTATTTGAAAGTTGGAATACTTTTAGATTTGCCATTAGTAACTCAATACCTATACTAGTAGATTGAATAGTGCAAATGTAGCAAAATCTTATTTATAGAAGAGGTGAACAAGAAGAACAATACATGCTCTAAGAACTCTAGTGTACTCACTTTAAGGGGAGATTCTATGCAAGGGTGAAGTCATGTGGCAATGGGAACTCGAGTAAATCTTGCACTAGGAAAGACATGAAATTCCACTATTTCAATGAAAAAGGCCACATAAAGCAGAATTGTTTCAAGTGGAAAGAATAAGGGGGGGGAAATCAAGACTATTTTGAACAAGAAGTATTGTGGCACTTCATTCATCTATTCTTGAAATGTGGCAAGTGAGTCAGAAGTGGTAAAGACCCCTTTTAGTTCAAAATGATGTTTTGAACTCATTACCCTCCTCCGTGCATATTTACTTATAACCCAATCTAAGATCTATCTTAATGAAGACCTTGGCATCTTTGAGCTCATCTAAAAGATCATCAATTTGTAGAATCGAGTATCTATTCTTGATGGTACACTTGTTGAGGTCTTGTGATCAATGCACGCTCTAGATGACCCATCCTTCTTCTTGACAAGGAACATCAAAGAGGCAAATAGTGATTGACTAGGCTAAGTTAACCCTATTTTTAGCAACTCTTTGACTTTCCTTCCCACTTCTTTGCACTCATACTTTCATATCTGATAAGATGGTTTATTTATTGGTTTAGTGTTTGGAACCAAATCAATCAAATGTTCTATAGGAGGCAAAGAAGAAGCTAGTTGAAAAAATTCCTTATACTCTTCCAACAGTTTGCTCAAACATGGATCCTTCTCCAATGAAGAAGAAAGTAAAAGGTTGAAGTTACAAGACATGCATTGATTTCCCTTTTTAACTTCTTCATGGTAATCAACTCCACTTGCTTTTATTTTATGCCATTAAGTACTACTTGTTGCCCATTTCAAGAAAGCTCCATTTGCATGTGATCCAAATCCATGGAGAATTTTCCAACTGTCCTTAACCACTTGTAGCCAAAACTTGATCTAGGCCCTATCTTCAAAAATTATAAAATCAACTTTGATGGTGCAAGATTATGAAAATTTAAAAGGGGTTTGTGGGCATATCTCATTGCTTGTTTCATATGCTCCATTTTCTGGTTGTTCTCACATTGGTGCATTCATATCTTTTGGTAAAAACTTCATCCCCTACAACGATTTGACATTGATAAAGCTATGTGTGCTATATGTACCAATGAGAATATGATGAGAAATATCACATAGGACCTCACATGGGTCAAATGAAAAACCATCCATGGGATCAAAGAATTCATCATAGGTGTCATCATCCATTATATACATCTCAGAATCTTCAATAAGGATCATATTAACTTTGGCACTTTTAGCTTTGCACTATCACTTGACAATATCTTGCTATTGTCATTGTTAGAAAAAGGTTCGACCCCTTTAATCTTTGATTTTAGCTCATCATTAGACGTGTGATAATTCCTCTCTTTTGAAGAGTATGTAGTTAGGAAAAATAGGCCCTTTGTTGTAGGTATTGTTGTAGGTATATGACCCCTATTTTCTCACCTTATTCCCTTTCTTGATTGACTGAAATATTTCCTTGATCTTATGAAATAGTTTGATTATGAAACTCCCATTTCTTTAGACTAAAAATTAGACAAATTTCTCTTGTTCTTTTGCCTATATCTTCTAGTGAGTTGAATGGCCTCATAGATAGTTGGGACTACATAGCTCCAACCTCTAAGGGATAAGGTGAGATGAAGGACAAAAATGTATTTATTTAATTTTGCTCCATCCAAAATACCTTTGATATATATGAAAAGATTCAAAAATAGGTTGGAATAATCTCTAATCGATAGGGCCCTTTGTTGAAGTCCATAACATTGCCTTTATAACTTCTCTAAATGGATCACATCCCTCAATATCATCATCTTGCCTAGAGTTGAAATGAACTCCTTCATGTTGATCATTATTATTTGGAGTGAATTAAGCTCTTGCCATGTACTTATCTTGCATTTGAGTTGGCTAATAATAATCTTTCAATCTTAATGGCTCACCTATCTCAAAATTAGGTCCATGGTGATAATTTTTTTGGCTTGGCAAAGTAGGCTTATTTGGGACTAAATTCAAGTAGAAAGGACTATGATAGGAGTAAATTTGTTAGTAATAAAAGTGGACATTTTAATTAGCTTGTCAATTTTGGAGTTCATACTCCTAGTAAGTTATTGAATCTCTTCGTTCATATGCTTTATTTCATTTGACAATTATTGATAGTCATTTGAATCATGAGATGCATTTTTTATGAACATTTTGCACATTTGACGTAATAACTCCCATATCTCATTTCTCATGATTGATAGCATCAATAGAAGGATTTTTCTCATTATGATAATTCCACATACTCATCAATAGCATCTATCATTTGACCCTTTCTCTTGTTCTTTGCCATAGGTGTTAAAGTGTTGTCTATGTGACCCATTGTGTGTGCTTCAACTATAAATTTTGATTTGGGTGTCCAAATGATAATGATTTTGATTCTTGCTAAACGCTTGGAGTATGACCATTGTAGTGGACTCCTTGGATGAATTGAGAGCTTTTTTCAATAATTTTCAAGATTCATGAAGATATTTGAGATATCCTACTACTCATTAAGATTTGAATAAGAATATGGCTCAAGATGACAAGGAATATGCTAAATCTTAGCAGATAAACTTAGTATGTGTGGTGTAGAGTAGAGATAGGACCAAAATTTGAAGGAATCACTGAGAATCTAAGAGCTTTGAGCAAAGAATCATGGTTTTCTTACTTGCTATTAGGGTTTACAAAAGTTGAGGAATGGCAAGAGAGTGAAAAGAAGCCTTCAACACTTATTGAAGTAACTCTGCATAGTAGGAGCCAAGCATTAGTGCTTCATATGCTTGCATTTCTGGAGGAAGAAAAAGACATTTGCTACTTAAATGAGGCCATTGGGACAGTGCAAATTGTACTAGTAGCACTTGGTGTCCATGTGGATAGCACAACCCTAACAATGTGATGCAAATGAAGTTGAGAAGCTTCTAAATGAAGGCTTTGAGGCCTTGGAGTAATATCTTGAGAGATATGTATGATTTTTACCATGAAAGCTTGCAAGAAACCTTGAACAAGAAGATAAAAAAGACTATTCTCAAAAAGTAACTAAAGTTTTAGTTGTCTCCAACTCATGTGGTCACCATCTATCTTCAAAAATGGCTTGTAAAGTTTTCATAACTTTCCAAACTTATCAGATATTCTCCATAACCTCCAAAATAACCACAATCTTCTATAGTAGAGCCTGACTAGTCATGGTTATGGTATATAACCAAACTGTGACTAAATCTTTAGCTCTTGCAACCTATCTTCAATGCTGGGAACTAGATAATAACTTGAAAATGACTTCCCAATTAAATAAAATCTAGGTTCTGATACCATTGTAAAGAAGCACATTTCTTCGACAAAGAAACTAGAAACTCATAGACACATGCATAGCATAGCTATGCCATGGATCATGCTTATTACCATTAACCATGATACAAGGAGGCCATGGTTGCACATGAAGATGAAGTTTTACAATGGGAGAGGCATGAAACACAATCCATGATAGTGGACATGGATACTTACCTCCATGTATGGTGGGAGGTCCTAAGGACATCCTCAAGAATATATTCTTGAATTGATTGAATGTCAAAAGATACACAAGTTGCTACATCTCCACCTCTTATACCTAGCCCTAGTTCACATGAATTATGTTAATGTTCTAGGACTAAGACTAAAGCAAATGTGATGTTGCAAGATATTTGGATGCATTTATTTCCTTTACCTCCTTGTGTGAAAGAGGGAAATTTTCTTATCTACTATATAAAGAGAACAAGAAGGCATTAATGTATGAAAAGAAGCAAGACTACTAGGAAGAAGAAGAGAAGCATATTTGAATTATGCCTAGCAAGTCTGCTAGTATAGAAAAAGAAGAGGAGGATCCATAATCCAAATAAGAAGGAAAAATTATTTTACGCCCTAGTGCTCACCACCCAATGATCATTAATGGGCTCTTCGTCACTTTATCTGAGAAGAGATGACGAAGAAGTAGTAGTAGATGGTACAAATATTTGTTTCATTTTTAGAAAGAAGAAGAAGAAGAAGAAGAAGACTCACATAAATTTTAGTAGAGTGAAAGGAATAAAGAAGATTATCCTCTCTTTTAACACATCATAAGGCATAAACTTTAAGAGTTCAAATCCATCTTCATATGGGGGTTCTATGTAGAAATAATTGGAAAAGGCAAAGACAAAGATTTACTAGCAAGTGATGTCCTCCAATGTCCTTCAATTACAAGCAATGCTGCTAAATAGGAAATTGAAAAAGAAGAAGATAAGGATAAAGATAATAATTTTGCATAAAAGGTCAAAGTTGTGATTCCTTAACTTTCTCTAGATCATGGTTCCTATGGACGTTTTTCATGCACCAAACTCATGAGTCATCAAGAAGTTATGTTTTGAAAAAGTGCATATTGAAGAAACTTTTGTTTTGCAAATGCTAGCAAAATATATTGTTTATGTAACCTTTAAATTTAACATGATGAGTAAATCAAAGAAGAATCACAAGTAGTGCAAAGTTTGTTTTGAGCATGGACATACCTTAAAACATTGACCATATGTTTATAAGACTTGTGAAAGAGGAAAATCTTGCAAGTATTTTTGCATGGTTGATTTATGCAAGGTTCTAGTTAAGAGAGATTTTGACACACTTTGGGGCCTCGTAAGAATTTCGATATCATTATCCTATTAAAGAAAAGAGGCCCATGAATAACTATATACATTGTATCTCAAAACTATATCATGTAACATATCATTAGAAAGGTCTTGATTAGAGGATTCTAATGCACCAACCTCTGACAAATGTGCAATTTATATCATCAAGCTATAGCATTCCAATGAAAAAAGTAACCTCAAAAGTTTCATAACACTAACCTTTCCCTGATTTGTCTTATGGAATATTCCTTAGAATCCTAAAGAGCTTAAGAGGCAAAAGTGAATCAAAATCTCCCCTCATGTAATGGTATTTGCAAGAAGTAGACTTTAGCTAGCAAAGAAGGGTTCAATTTCAAGGATGGATAAAGTATAGGAATTCTCATAAAGATTTGCATGACATATGTTCAATCAATCAATCTGCAATTTGAGATGATTCATTGATTGTCTTTTGAGTTTGAAAAGGAAAGGAATGTAGCAAAGTTGAAGCTTTACTTGTCATCAATTAACTTCAAGAAGAGAAAGCATTATTGCAAACAAGAGGTTTCTTAAGTCAAATGGATGTTCATGTTTCTTATTGTTTTGAGGTTATTAATGGAGTTGAGGAAGCTGCATTGGAGAAGGATAATGAAATTGTTGTTTTGCATGCTCAACTTTGGCATTTTTTCATATTCCAAGTCAATATATTATTCTTGAGGATCTATATGGATTTAATGATCAAGTTGTTGATGTTTCATTTTAGCCTCTCTTTTTTTAAGTTTTTGAGCAATCTAATCAATTTGTCAAAGAAGTTGAAGTAAATAGAATTATACAAGTACTTGCAATGGACATTTATACAAGTCAAGTTACATTAGGAATAGTTGATCAATTTTTGAGTACGGCAATTATGATTTTGGATGAATTAGATGAGTAACAAGTATCCTACAATTTTCCACATCCAAAAAGGTTCATACCCTTTACATACAAAGTATCTTTTAGGTTTGCAAGAGATTTCAGAAATTCAAGAATTTTTGTTTCTATAGAAAATGTTGGGTTCACAAGATGGACTTCGAACAAAATTCCTACAACAACAACCTAAATTCCTTCAATAACATGAAGTATTGCAACAATCTAAAAAGTAAGAAATACAACAAAAAGTGCTACATTAACTTGAAAATTACAGCAACCTAAAGATTAGCATTTTCAAGAACCTAAAAATAGATGTGAAGATCAACACATACAAGTTATATCAATTCAAATTGATGTAAAGAAAGGCTTTGCAAATGATATGATGCAGATTGAAGTTGTGGCATACTGTGATGCATATGTAGATGCAATTTTGCATTGTTTTCTTTTAAAATTTTTATTGGATTAACTTGCATATTTCTTTGGTGATGCAATCATATTGTTCAAGATCAAATTTGTGTGGCACGTCACCATACATTTCTTATTATGCAAATGCTAGAGCATCATTGATATATTTTTTTAATGGATGTGGCTACTCTTTAGCATTGGAGTAGTGATCTATTTATTTGGTCATAGTTCTATGTCTTTATTCTCTATGATGTACTATGGATGCCATGGTACATTGATGGGTTCCTAGCCTTGGCATGTTGCTTGTGAAATGGTTGTACAATATTTCACTTTGAATTAAGGGATATGTAGTTTCAAGTCATGGATATCATGTAACCATCCACCAATCTATGCCATGTGTTAGTACCCATGATGCACTATGCATTTTAACTTTTATTTGGCATACGCATGTACTTATAGAGGACTTTGAGTTATCTTCATACTAGCCTAAGCTTTGAAGAGGCACATTATTGTATACATATTGAGGGAAGCTAATGGTTTCTTGGGAAAAAGGAAGTTGAGGAGAGAAAAGAGTTCTTATCTATTTTATGCTTGTCTTGTTCATTTATGATAGCATGATAATGTACCTTTTTGGAAAGATAATGAGAATATCTTCAAGCTTGCACTTTCTTTTGGTTGTTCATGAAGTTTCTTGAATTTTTGTACAATTTTCATGAAGTTTATTTATTGTTTACTATCATTTTCTTAAATTGAGAAACCTGTGGCTTCAATTTTGGATGTTTGTAAGTATTAGGATAGCATTCTATATTGGTTGTTCTTCTTGTTTCTACCATATGTTTGAACATGCCAATACATTGGCCTAATAGTCAACCCAAACGATTTGCACATCTTTACAAAATTGGAGTACAATCCAAATGTCTACCATTGTTGGATTGTTGACACTATAAAACATTAGTTCTTATACATATCTAACACTAACTAATTTTTTGTGCATATAGCTACTTGCAATTTCACACACAATCAAGAATCTAACCCGATAACCCTTCGAAGCATTGCAACATTTTGTGGGGAGGGAGGGGGGAGAGAGGGTTACCAACAAGATCAGCAACATCTAAGCTACTAATGAGTTTGGTACTAATATGTGATAAAATTTTAAATTTAAATATTTAAATTATCAATGAGCCTAAAGAAGACATCAATGAAGGAAAAAATTAAACAATCCTCAAGAATATCTCAAAAATATGAAAATGCTCAAGGACATGTAATAAGAACATCACATCAAACACCTAACCTTGTAAAAAAGAATATATCTTAATAGCTACCTCAATTCCTTTACTTCCTTGAAAGCATACGCAATGGCTCCTCTAAAAGTTTAATCCTCATCTCTAGTTATGATTCTTCACCAACAACAATTACTCCAATATCAAGTCTTACACATCAATCATTGTGGCACAATATTCATCCAACTTATAATCAACATAAAAGTCTAATCTTTATTGCGATTAGCCTTCCAATCCATACTATTTTGCACTCACTTTTGTGAGGCTAAAATACTCATTTTATGACACATATATTTATTCAAATAAGAAGAGAGAGGGGAAAAAATGTAAAAAATGCAAGCACAATCATAGCACAATCCTTAGGAGTCCTCAAGCTAGGTAAACCTAGTGGCCTTAGTTTAGTTATACCCCCCCTAGCCCTTCTCCCAATTTCCCCACATTTGCTCAAGGTCCATCAAGGGAAAGACACACCTAGGGAACTTGACTCACCTATGATTAGGCCCATCAAGGGAAAGACATACCTAGGGAACTTGACTCACCTATGGTTAGAGACCATGCTCCCTAAGTCACTTAACATTTTTTCTCTCTCTATTTTGCATTCATCTCAATGTCATTTAAAAATCATGAAAGCTATCTGAAAAGGCACTTAAGAGATCAATTAGTTCAATTTTCCATTGTAGTTGAGATCACTAGAGAACCCCATTCTTCATGAACTATTGGGCTTAAGCATTGTTTGATCCACCACTGCCATGTACCCATAATCTTCATCAAGTGCCCATTTTCTCAACAACAACTATTCTTCACATCTTCAACTATCAAGTTCCCTTGCTTCATTGACAATGTAACTACAAAGAACAAGTGAAGCTGTCTTTTAACTACATAATACCTAAGTATGCATGTGTACATACATAGTGAGTGCATAATAACCTATGCACAATTTGGGTCATCAAGTGTAGGACAACACTCCAAGCTTTCTTGGAGGTCAAAGAATCTTTCAAACCAACAATGCATATCCTATTAATGAAAAAGAAGACTAGAATTTCCATGTAGGGAGAGAATGCATGAGAAGTTTTCCATTGTAATTACCAAAGTTTGCAAAGGCGTCTGCACAATCACCTCTTCTTTAACATCAACTCTTTCTTCTTCTATCACCTTCAGTGGAATCCATTTGTCCTTTAATGATAATCTACTAGTGGAAATTACTAATTAAGAATATCATAAAAATATCATAATCTTTAGCATCCTTATCATCCACTCCCAATTCAACCACCAATTACCAAATATTAAGAAGCATCTTCATCAATGAACACCACCACTCCTTTAAGGACAATATCCTAATATCCCTAGCAATCACAACTTTGGTAAACCATACTACCTATGATCGATAATGAGTGCCATGGGACTGGCATTCGTTTAGGAGGGGCATAAATGTTAATGGGAAAATGAAAAGATGGAAAAAAGAAAGATTAAGCGCAAAGTTTTGAAATTTAAATTTTGAACTTTATAAATTGATGCATTTATCACAGAGTTGGGCTCACTCTAGTGAAAATTATATTTTATCCATAGGATCTCAAGGTTAAAGATAAGGTTTATATTCAAAATTTCATATTAATATGGCTCGTAGACCATAGGGAAAGAATGCTCGTAGAGGATAACTAATCACAAGGCCATAAAGTGGGGCAAGATGCCCAAGAGGGGTAGAAACCCTCAAAACTTATATATCAATGACAAAAAAGAATAGAGAAAGATATTCATGTGTGTGAAAACTTATATATCAATGACAAAAAAGAATAGAGAAAGATATTCATGTGTGTGAAAACTTGAGTCTCCTTGTTTACCGCAGCACAAAGGATCGAAAAATGGAGTAGAGGAGCGGGAACATGGAAGAAGGAGATGAAAGGTGAGAAGGATCGAAGCTTGCACGCAAGCTATGGCAGGAGAGCAAGAGCAAGAAAGAGAGAGACAAGAAATGGGAACTCCAATAGTCACAATGTGTGACCGGGCCTTCCTTTATTTACTAGTCACTAAAATGAATGTAAAGAATAAAGTGACGTGACGGGTGCCCGCCACCTGCAGTGTGCAATGGCGGGTACTGTCAGTGTAGTAATACACGGGGTGGCACGGCGGAGGTGCCTTTACTCCAACAACCTCCCACTTAAAGGCGAATCTGCCCCAGTGAGAAAGAAAAGAAAAGAAAAAGACAGTACAACTGTACATAGATACAAGGGATGAGGAAAGACAACATCTCATCCAATGCCCATCAATCTCCTGAGGAAGGCAAAGTGCTCGGTAGTGAGGCTTTTCGTGAGCAGATCTGCTGGATTCTCGTCAGTGGAGATCTTGACAATGTCAACAGACTTGTCCTCCATGACACCACGTATGAAGTGATACCTCACCTCAATGTGTTTCGTCTTCGCATGGAAGACCGGATTCTTAGCCAACTGAACGGCACTCATAGAATCCGAATGCAGTGTAGGTATAGCATCAATCCCAAGGTCAGCAACTAGATGGCCTAGCCATATGGCCTCCTTCCAAGCCTCAATGGGTGGCTGCAACATACTCGGCCTCAGTGGTAGACAAAGCCGTACACTTCTGAACCCTGGACATCCAAGAGACAGCACCTCCAGCATAGGTGAATCAATAGCCAGAAGTGGACTTCCTACTATCTGCATGTCCTGCATAATCGGAGTCAATGTACCCCACGACCCCTGTATCCTGGCTGCCATAGCAAATACACATATTTGTTGTGCCCTTCACGTACCTCATGATACCCCTTCACAGCATCCCAATGTTTCCTGCCAGGTGTAGCCATATAGCGTGCCACAACACCAACTGCAAATGCAATATCTGGACGAGTGGCTATCATGGCATACATCAAACTGCCCACGGCTGAAGCATAAGGGATCTAGGCCATCTCGGCCCTCTGCTCATCTATCTGCGGACAATCGGTCTATGATACCTTCACATAAGAAGGCAATGGACAACCAATAGGCTTTATGTATTGCATGCGAAAGCGCTCAAGGACTTTATGAATATACTCCCTCTGTGACAAGTAGAGGAGTCCCTGATGCCTGTCGCGACTAAACAATGCTAGGTCCAAAGCCGGCATAAAGAGGACAAAGCAAAGCCAAATGACAGTGAAAATACATGAGCATAACACTGAGAGATGTCAAATAGCATTTGCCAGTAAGAGGCACACCCCCAGACAATCTAGGCAAAATGTAGAACCAACTGCCAAAACCTAACACAAATAGGTGTCTGCTCAAAAGAAAGCGAATCCAAAACTGAGACTCAGTTCATAAGCATCCTGTGAACCAAAACATATACTCAATGCAACATCCAATTGTCGGAGTATAATTCCAAAGTCTCAATACATCTGTAACTGCTCAATGACATAGACTGCTCCAATACATGTAACTGCTCCAATAGCATGTAATCCCTGCTCACGGTCAAGTAAGCATGCAAGGTGCTCCCACTGGCACAAAAGGCGTACAAACGAGTTAAGGGCTCAAGCAACCCAAGACAAAGTACCAGTGACAAGTGACCAAGTCAATGCGTCATATGCATCCAAAGAGCATGACATACATGAAGCAACTGATGGAAGCAACCAACGAGCAATACATAATCCCAAAATAAGATCTATGTCAACTCAATGACATCTGATAGCAACCAAGTAAATGATCAAACTGAGTCGGAAGTGCTCAAATACATCCAAGGCAAAGCTTCCAATGTCGGTAAAGCATAGACGAACCAAGCGGCATATATCACGAACCAAAGCATGTAATGTATGAAGCCTAACTGTTAAGCATAGACATGAGGCATAAGCGGTCCAAGAGCATGCCAAGTCGGTCCAAATGCCAGTGAATACCAACCAAGATAGAGCTTATGCGTAGCTCAAATACATTCCATAGATTCAAACATGAGCTCAAAGTCGTCCCCAAATGTCAGATACATGATGGCAAATCCCAAAGCATACATCCGGTACCAATAGGTAAGTGACAAAGCATCCAAAGTACCTTCAGCCCACTGTTATTACAGCCAAGTTTGACTATCAAAACTGAGAAATTTCAACCAATATTTTAGGCCAAAATCATGGCATAATCATGTGCATACATTCCCAAGGCATAGGCATCATGTAGGCCGCATAGGAGCATCAAAAAAGGTAACCGGAGTAGAGTATAAGCATCAAATGCCAATGCCAAGTGTGGCTACCCTGTTTCTAGCACTGTATAACAGTAAATGACAATCCCAAATCAGCCAATATTTCAGGCCAAAATCATGGCATAATCATGTGCATACATTCCCAAGGCATTCGGGCATCAAGTAGACCGCATACGGGCATCAAATAGCACAACCCGAATGGAGTGTAAGCAAAAAATGCTAATGCCAATGGTGCTGCCCTGTTTTCAGCCTGTTATGATAGTTTATGACAGTCCCAAATCTGAAGAAATCAGTCCCGAATGATCAAGACCAATGCCCAAAGCTTGAATGACATCAAACATGAAGTCTAATAGCCCTCTTGATCAAGGTAGAGAGCAAGAAGCAATGGCCAAGTGTGGAGCTGAAGTAGACGAGTGCTAACAGCTTGGAAAAAATGGCGCAATCTGCCCTGTTGGTGCTGAACTTGCTGCTACTCCACATGGGCTGAAAGGGGGTAATGGGGGGCTCAAGAAGGGCCTATCAAAGGCCTATGACAAGCCTCTTTGAGCCTTGATAAGTGTAAGGCACAATATGAGGGGAATAAGCTTCAAGGGTTTGAAGCCATGGCTGCCCTTGCTATTTGCAACCTGTAGACTGAAATAAAACCCTGAAAGAATGATCAAATGCCTCAGTACCAATGCCTTGAAGGTACCTCAATAGGCCGGAAAGGTGCTCGGGAAGCCGGGGAGTGACGGGAGCTCGGGGAGATCGGATATGCCTGCTGGGATGGAGATCCAATGCATGAAGGGAGTCGATGCGAAGGTAGAGAAGCACCAAGTTGAGCTCGAGCAAGAGGAAGCCAAGCTCTGATACCAGTTGAAAGGTGAGAAGGATCGAAGCTTGCACGTGAGCTATGGCGGGAGAGCAAGGGCAAGAAAGAGAGAGACAAGAAATGGGAACTCCAACAGTCACAATGTGTGATCGGGCCTTCCTTTATTTACTAGTCACTAAAATGAATGTAAAGAATAAAGTGACGTGACGGGCGCCTGCCACCTGCAGTGTGCAATGGCGGGTACTGTCAGTGTAGTAATACACGGGGCGGCATGGCGGAGGCACCTTTACCCCAACAGGAGATAACCGAAAGGGCACATGACAAAGGAAGGAAAAGGCACCTCGGATGGAGGTTAGACCCTGGAAATTTTGAATGACGACCTCTCCAGAAGGCCTCAACGAGAAAAGGAAAGAGTAAAAGTGCACCATTAATTGTGAAAGCACTCCCGAATCCTTGTAAAAGAGTGTCAGCCTCACTCCTGTGCAAATTGTATGCATTAGTTGGAAATGGGATAAGTTAGAATTGTGGGAAATAGGAAAAGAGGGCCTAGGCTAATGGCCAGCCATGTAAAAAGTGGGGTGACCGCCTAAAAAGTAGGGCATGTATATAAAGTTCAAAAGTGAATGAGAGGCTCATTCTTGTGTGTGGCCAAAGCTTCTTCTTCTTCTTCTCTTGTTTCTTACCTTCTTGCTTGTGCTTGAGTGAGGGATTGAGGGAGTGTGAGGGAGTGAGGGAGGGAGTGTGTGAGAGTGAGGGATCGTGGAGAAGAAGCTCCCCATCTTCTCTCTTCATCTTCTCTTCTTCTCTTCTCTTCTCTTCTCTTGCGCGGCTATGGAGGATGGAGCTTGATGGAGAGGGCTTGAGGTTGCTTGAGCTTGCCACAAGGATCGTGGAACTACTGGAGTGCAAGAGAGAGGAGGAAACTCGATCGATCATCAAGATAAGCTCACTACACCCGTAAGGTAGGCATTGCGTGTCGGCTATGTGAGAGGTAGCTATGGCCGCTTGGCTTGAAACACTTGATCAATAAGCTATCCGTAGGTCTCGGGGTAGAGCTCTGTAGCTCCCCTTCATTTTGGTTCCGTTGTCGAGACCAATGGAATCGAGCCTTGAGTGCCGTACGCATCAAATCGAGCATAGAAGTAGGGTTTGCAGCCAAACCGGTGCTCGAGATAGTTAGGAGATTTAGGAGGTTTTGATCCTTGGAGCAAGTAAGTATTTTGACTTGTTGTTGAATATTAGAGTAGGACCATCCATCTCCATCTCTAATTTTGATTTTTGTTGCATTAGGTTAAGATTAGGATAGGAAAAAGAAGGGAAACAGAAGGGTTCTGTTGCTGCTAAAAACAGGAAAATAGGGGCACAGATTCAGATTTCTGGCTGGAAGAGTGTGAGGGATTAGTTTCTGAGGTTACAGCAGGCTAGGATGGGGCAATAGGAGGCCCAGGGAACCAGGAAAGACCACATTTGACATTCTTCCTTGTGAGAAGAGAGTGAGCTTGAGAGCCAGGGAGAGAGAGAGAGAGAGAGAGAGCTACAGGGAGATCGTTGAAGTGCCGATCGATTCGAGCGCCACATTGATTCCAGGTATGCATGGCAGTTCCTTGTATTTTTTTGCACCTATTTGGAAGGCACGGGACGATTCCATGGAGTAGGCGTTGACCTTGAGGCATCGTGCGTAACCCGCAGGCCGTCTATCCAATTCCTAGAATCGGACCACCCTATCCGATCTGATTCCCGGAATCGGACCACTGCGAGAATCGGACCTAGTCTCAAAATCAAACCACACATCCTAGTCCCAGAATCGAACCCAGTGCCAAAATCGAACCATTGGTCCTAGCGCCACAATTGGACCACTCGACCCATTATAGTAGTCGAACCCCCCCTGTCCAACTAGGGAAATCGGACCATAGTAAAATTTGACCACCCTGTCCTAGTCTCCAATCGGATCAATTGCAATAATCGGACCACTGTTCCTAGTGTGAAAATCAGACCAGCCCGTTTGATTCCCAGAATCGGACCAGCCCGCCAGAGTCGAACCACTTCAGCAGAACTTAAAATAGAGGGTTTTTAAACTTGCCCTGCAGTCCTGGCCACCCTGTTCACATCTTTGACCCCCCGGGAAACCCAATTTAGCCCTTAGAAGCCAGAGACCAGACAAGATAACCGAGGATTCACCCCAAATAGCTAGACACTGAGCATACCGAATTTAGAAGTTGACTTTACTTTTGGTGACCGACCAACCAACCCTGAAGCAGAATAGAGAACGCATCATGGACTTTCAATAAGACCTTAGATCAGCCAGAACCTGCGCTTAGAGCCATATCAGGCTATGAAGGTGAGGGGAAGAGTGGAGGTTGCATTCAGCATTGCCTGATCGACACCTTACTTTTGATTTCATCACCAAAGGTGCACTACAAGAAAAGAAAAAGCATGTTTTCACACTAAGCACTAGAAAGCACAAAGCACAACTTGTGAATAAGATCAACAACTGCTTTCAATAACAAGAAACTCATTAGGAGATATAAAAACATCAAGGAACCCACATTAGGAGAAGATCTCAAAACATAGTTGGGTGCCTAAGAGCCCCATCAGAAGGACCCCAAGAGGACACGAAGATCCAGAAGGCGACAACATAGAGGATCAGACGCTGCCAAAGCTACTCACATTGATCGAGGACCTTGTGGAGCTGGAAGTGGGAGCAATGTCAGGATCACGAGGCGGACAAGGAGAGGACCGACTAGACTTGGGAGAATTCCCAGTCTTGGTGCAAGAGTTAGTCAATGAGTATAACTTATTGACTAGGATGGCAGTTTAGGGTAGACCAGTAGAGGAAGTGGTAGTAAACCTAGAAGAGGAAAGAAAGGTGATTAGAAAGGCACTAGAGAGCATGATTCCCTATAACCACGAGCAAAAGGCTAGAAAACTCCAACAAGATGTAGACATGTACGAGGCTCGGTGTGTGCTAGCCTTGGCTGGTGCAGCCAAAGCAGGACCAAATGCAGAGAGAGAGCGAGTAGCAGAGGCTGACTTATCATTGAGTGAACTTGTAGCCACGCAACTCATGGACAATACGTCCACTAAGCAAAGCACAACAGCCTTAGCCACAGAATTACTCTCAGGATTAGGGGTCACGCAAGGGGCAAAGTGGCAATCTAGGATCCCTATTGTAGCAAAGCAGCTAGACAAGTATGAACCTATCAATGACTCATATAGCTTTGTGGAGCAATTTGAACAAGTCTGTGAAGCAAACGGTCTCATGGACCTTGCACAACGCTCTCAAGCTTTCAGTCTGTGCTTAGGTGATAAGGGGAGAATTTGGTACACTAGTCTAGATTCAGCTCAGTGCACAAACTTTGCCCATCTTAAGGACCTCTTTATCAAGAGATTCTCTGAGGCAGGGTACTCTGACAATCTCATCGTCCGATTAATGAATGTCAGTTAAAGGGAAAAGGAAGACGTAAGGGACTATGTCACTCATGTGCGTAGCCTCTTCAAGAGGATCCCTGCCAATGAGTGACCTACCGGGAAGGCTGTGTCTACCGTGTTTATAAATGGAATTCGAAGCGAGGAGCTCTACAAGGCTTTGGCTAGTAACTCCACTCTACACCGAGACGTGTTAGCTAGAGTCTTTGAAGAGGCAATAAGGGTGGATGATCAGCTTAGGGAGCGAAGCATGAGGAACACAAGTCGGGACAGTACAAGCCAAAAAGCTCCAGAGCGGACAACAACTTCAGGAGAGAGAGAGAACTCTAACATACAGGATAAGGGAAAGAGTGTTGACCAAGGCCAGGAGCTATCTAAGGTAAGAATGGAGCTTGCATGATTGCAAGAACAAATGAGGAAGCCTGTGCGGTCACATGTGCAATGTATACACTGGTGGTAACCACCTCCCAACCGAGTGAGAAGATCCTAGATCTAGGCCATGCTCAAACTGTGGTAGGTTCAGTCATGATGCATTACATTGCAGATTGCCAAGGAGATTCCCATATGTGCAGCAATACAACCCTCCATACTTAGGCAACAGGCCACCTAATCTCTTTGGCAGGGGAGCCCAGTTGGCGCTTCCAGCACCAAATGATGCAAGACCGGCCATTCCTAGGCTAGAGATGAACCCAACAAGCATACCCAAACCACCAGGTCCCTATGTAACCCATCCACTGAGTGACACTCCTGTTCACTATATGGAAGAACCTAGTGAAGAGGAGACCTACGTGAACCCATACATATCCTATGATGAGGAAGGTAATCAAGTCCTGATGGACTATCGACAAGTACCGGTAATGGCGCTAGGTAGAGGAAGAGGCAGAGGCTTTGGAGGACCAAGCCAAGATCCAATCTCATGCTGGACTTGTGGTCATCCAGGCCATATTTCATCACACTGCCCGAAAAGGAAACAGGCAAACAAGGACAAAGCTGACCTTCAATGCACCGAATGTGGAATCACACATCTATTTCCTAACTGTCCTAGACAAAAGCCATCAACTAGTTCTGCCAATGTGCCTTCAATACCCTTGGGGCTATTCGGTGTGGAGACCTTTGGTAGTGAAGATACGCCCATCCCACTACATGTCATGATGCAAGCACAGACAAAACAAACAGGCATCTCATTGCATGGGCCAAGTAACCTGGATGCAGCCTCATTGGGAAAGAAAAGCCGGAGGAGAAGGAGAAAGAGAACGGACGCAAAGATTACCCTTAAGACTAAGGAAGCTACAACACTAGTGATGGGAAAGAGGGTCATTGATGCAGAGGCAGAGACCTTAGCTCCTAAGACAGCAGAACTAGGGAGTGCCAAGGTAGGGGAATACCCCCACCCTAGACGGCAACTCGAGGCTATAGCCAAAGTCAAGGAGTGGTTCAAGGATGCCCAGGAACACATTAAGGATATAGAGCCCATACTGGAAGACCAAATTGAAGACCTCTCTAGTATGGGTACACCTGTTTCACCATCGCAACCTCAATCGGGGAACGTACCCACACCACATGAGATGCCACTGAGGCAAGACCAAGAAGAAGCATGTTAGCAAGCTAACCAAGACATATGGCCAAAGAATGCTGACCAAGGAGGGAGGAAACCACCCAACAACCTCCTCACCACTTTAGTAACCACTCCAGTAACTTTAGTAACCACTTTAGTATCCACCCAACAACCTCCTCACCACTTTAGTAACCACTTTAGTAGCCTAGGAGATCTACTTCAGCAGCACCTTTCCTTATGGCAAGAATTAAAGTATTGGATGGAGGGAAAAGAGGAGCATACTGCCGCTAACTTGCAAGAGCACATTGTAGTCACACAGATTCCAAGCTTAACACTACACTCAGTTCCAAGATCATTACACGTCAATGCTTTCTAGGAAGGCACTGAGATGCATGCAGTCTTACCTATCTTAGCCTTGGGGGATGCAACACGAAAAGGAATCGTAGACACAGGTGCCGGTGTCACTGTCTTGAGCCACGCAGTTCTACAGGCCTAGGGAAATCGACTTGTGGAAACGGCTAGGTTCAATGTCACATTGGCCAAGGAAATGAAGGTCATACCATTCGGGGTCCTAAAGAATTGGCCAGTGAAGGTCGCAGGGGTGCAGTTTTTCGTGAATTTCATTGTCATGAAGGGAGTGGGCTATGACATACTGCTAGGCCGACCGTGGATGAGGAATGCGAGAGTTATTGAAGATTGGGGTAACAATCTCATCTTCTTGGTAAATAGAACAGAAGCAATAAGGGTTGAGATGGATACCTGGAAGACTACCCCAGCCGACCTTGATGCTATCTCAACCATGCTAAAAGGTGATGCATAGGCAAGCAAACCCTATGGGTCACTGACCAAGTACATCCCTTGCCTTGAGGATGAGCGGGATTGGATGCATGTCTTGGCAACTGTTGACCTACCATTCTCAGATGAAGAAGAGCTATATAGGCAAGCTGCTAAATCCCCAAGCATGCCAGTAAGGGATCCCATCGTGCAACTCTGCATGATGGCAGGAAGTTCAGATAACCCAAGGAAACTGGTCTCATTCCATATCCCCACCAACAAGCTCGAGCTTCAGGGAATCATAGAGTACCTAACCGATAAACTAAAGGGCAACATGGCTGCCAATCTAAAACCCCTAAGTGATCTCTTGGCTAAGCCTGAGTGGAAATGGACCAAAACTCACGATCTTAACCTGTTATACAATTGGGCTTTAGTCACTAACGAAAAGGAGATTGGAAAGGAAAACCTCGGGGATGATGAGCAATCAGAGGGGCGAGACTCTGATGATGAGGAGTATGAGGACTCCCGCTCTATTGGAGACGAGAGTGAAGAAGAGTTAGACACGATAGAATATGACACTAAAGGGACAGCAATCGAATAGATCCAGGCACACTCTAGGCCTAGAAGGGAAAGGGCAGGCTGGAATGAAAGAGGAGTCATGTGGATGGAGTGCGATAGATCCTGGTTGGAGCACATAGGAGCCATGGATTACGAGCAAGCAGGGGTGGCGCAACCATTGGTAGTTCCAGTGCTTAAGACGGATACACCTACTAAATTATGATCCCTTGGAGTGCGATAGATCCTGGTTGGAGCACATAGGAGCCATGGATTACGAGCAAGCAGGGGTGGCGCAACCATTGGTATTTCCAGTGCTTAAGATGGATACACCTACTAAATTACGACCCCCTGGAAAAACTCCTTCCTCAAGCGAGGGATGTGAGTTTAACTCGGAGTCAGAAGTCAGTACGGAGAGTGATCCCAAAATACCCCAACCCTCTAAGATCAGACGCACCAAAGGGGACCTGCCAGTCCACCTAAGGCACAGACAGCTAAAGGAGAAGGCTAGGAAGTGAACTAAGGACTCAGAATCAGAGAGGCAAAAGAAGCCGCATGATCTCCCCAAACACTTCACAAAGTTTAAGAAGGGTGATAGAGTGGTGATTTTGCTAGGAGCAAAGGGACAAGGGAAAACCAGTGAGCCAATTGAGGAACCCGCCAAGGTCAAGGAAGTCAACTTGGTAGGGGAAGGCGAGAAGCCTCGACATGTGTTCATTATTGATGACTTGACTAAGGATGAGGAGGCTAAACTTGTTGCTCTCCTACGAGAGTATGTCGACGTGTTTGCCTGGTCCTTGGAGAAACTTAAAGGAGTCGATCCTAGGGTTGTGACCCATAATATCCCAATGATTCCAGATGCAATGCCAACAAAGCAATGGCCTTACCCTATGAATCCCAAACACGCCCATGCAGTGAAGGAGAAAATCGATAAGCTCATGGAGGTGTAGGCGAATACACCCCACTTCTCAAAAGTCAGGGTCATTGTTGACCTACCACCACCCATTAACTACAAGGGTATTTAGTGTTTCTTAGGCCATACGGGATACTATCAACGCTTTGTACTGAATTACACACTGATTGCTAGACCATTGTACAAGCTGCTGATCGTATTCGAGTGGACTAAGGAGTGCCAGCGTACATATGAAGAGTTAAAGAAGGCTCTCACCACTGCACCAATCTTACAAGCCCCAAACTAGAGCATAACATTCCATGTACACATAGATGCCTCTAAGTTTGCTATTGGAGCTGTTCTATGCCAGCCTGGTGAGCATAACCTAGATTACCCCGTGAGTTTTGCTAGCAGGCAGCTCACTGAAATGGAGATGAACTATTCCACTACAGAAAGGGAAGGGTTAGCCATGGTCTTTGCTATAAAGAAATTTAGGCATTATCTGTTGGCCACACCCTTCATCTTTTTCGTTGGCCATCAAGCCTTGCTTTATCTTGTGAACAAGCCGTGCGCTACAGGTCGCATAGCTAGATGGTTACTTCTCTTGTTGGAATTTGATTTTTTTGTGGTTGTACGTAAGGGAAAGCAGCACTACATGGCTGATCACATGTCCCGCATACCCACATGAGAAGCTGCTGGACAAGGCATACCTGACAACCTACCGGACGCTCGCCTCTTTGGCCTGTCTAGCAAAAGAGACTTGTTTAGGGCCGATCTGATGCTATATTGGGTCGATCATGTAGTTCAAGTGCTAGAGAACGGTCTGCCTAAGAGACCTCTTGAGAAAGCCAGGCTAGGGAGACTTATCTTAAAGATCCAGCCATACCAACTGATCGCCGGCCAACTCTATAGGCTAGGACAAGACAGTTTGTTGCACAGATGTGTGTGTGAGCACGAGATGCATGATGTATTGAGAGAAGCGCATGGTGGAATAGCTGGAGGACACTTTAGTGGGGGCACAGCAGCCCATAACGTGCTACAATCCCAACTATGGTGGCCCACCCTATTCCGTGATGCTATTAAATTTGTAAAATGCTGCAATGAGTGCCAGATGACTAAGGTGCCTGTGCGCAAGGATAAGATGGAGCTGACCCCTATAATAGCACGACAGCCCTTCGAAAAATGGGGCATTGACTTCATTGGACCTATCAGTCCTACGCCACAATACTCCCAGGCACGCTACATCATTGTGGCAATTGATTACCTGACAAAGTGGGCAGAGGCAAGAGCCACTAGGAAGAACAACGCTAGAACCACTGCAAAGTTCTTGTGGAAGTAGATCTTTTCACGTTTTGGTTGTCCAATTGAACTAGTAAGCGATCAGGGTATGCACTTCATTAATGAAGTGATATCCCACCTACTCTCAATCTTCCTAATCATTACTACCCTCAAGAAAATGGCCAAGCAGAATCCACGAATAAAATCCTAGTCAACATGCTTACTAAAATAGTATCCACATCATGAAGTGACTGGGATAACAAATTAATGGCGGCCTTGTGGGCCTATCGTACAGCTTATAAAACGGCTGTAGGATAGACGCCCTTTAGGCTGACTTATGGAACGGAGGCCATTCTACCCTTAGAGTTCTTTGTTCCTAGCTTAAGGATAGTAGCCCAGGAGCGTTGGGAGGGAAGAGAGGCTTGGACCAACCGCTTAGTGGAGTTAGAGCGTCTCACGGAGACTCGACTCTTACCCACCCACGCTCTGATTTGTGAGAAGGCACGACGAAATATGTGGTTTGACAAGCATGTCAAACAAGGCAACTTTGATCAAGGGAACCTCGTTCTACTATACTCTGTGAAGGGTCACAAACAAAAAATGAAATTTCGAGGACTAGGACCTTTCTGAGTACGTGCAATTAGTAGAACAGGTAATGTTGAGTTGGAGATGCTCGAAGGTGAAGGAATAGGCTTCTTCAATGGCAGTCGCATGAAAAAGTACTACCCTCCTTTCCATTTGTTGCACAAGCCACCTATGCTTGAAGCCCCTATCAATGTCTGCATGGCCACAATTACCAAACTGACAGATCAAGATGAAGAAGCAGTAGCACTCGCCTACCTACGAATCACGGTCACTACAGAACGGACATATTCTTTTGATGCCTTGATCGCGACGAAGGTGTCGACTATAATATCTTGACGCATGACCATTAGACACGCATTGGTCAACCTAAATTACAGCCTACAAACTCTAAACTCAGCCCATTTGAGGGTAACACTTACTCACTCTTAGGAAAATGCAAAGTGTGTTGAGATATCGAGCTCCACTCGTGATACGCCAGGGTGACCGTTGTGTATTTATGTCACCGACCTGTCAGTTGCAGATGCGGTTGGTACACCGCCCATGAATAATAGCTACATGATAGCTATCCTTATCTACTCTAGTTCGTGGCTCAGTTAGTATGCCACCTTAGTTAGTTGAGTTTGGTTTGAGACCCATATATAGGGTTCTTCTATTTCTTTGTATGAGAGTTCTTTTTGGCTTACACAACTAAGAAGAGGAAAAACTGTTTTCAGCCTCCACCCTTGTGTATATTCCCCCATTGTGCAAGCAAGAAAGCTACAAGTGAGACTCCTTCCTTCTCTCCCACAATCTTGACACGGTATCAGAGCCTTGTTCGTGGTAAGGAGCTCAAGAAAGCAAGCCAAGCTCGCGCTGTTCTGGTAAGAGGAGCAGTGTTGCTTTCATTTTCTGTTTTGGGAGCAGATCTCTGCAGAGGTAGCACAGCCAGAAAGTGCAGGAGTGCATTGTCTCAGGTTGAGACGCCCTTCGCAGTGAAGCAAGAGGGCAGTATATGCTGTGGGAAAGGGATTTAGCCCTTGGCGACCTTGTTTTTTTTATTTGAGGCCATTTTGGGGCCTATTTTGAAGGCGGAAGTTTTCTGCACGCACTCAGGAAAAGACCCTATTTTATGATGTGCGACCACTATTCTACAGGTCGGTGAAAAGTTACTGTAGAAATTGCATCGTATGCTTGTGCGCAGAGACATTGGGAGTTTCAGAATCATCCTTGGTTCCTGTTTATGCAAAATCGTCACTAGGAAGTGACTGTGTGGTCAAATACCACTTTCGCCAGTTTTGCAGATTTGCCCTTGTGAGGGTGAAGCTGTGTTTTTTGCAATGACAGAATTTTTTGCAGTATTCTGTAATGGCATCTGATTCTCTTTCACAGATTGTCACTGAAAAGCTTGACAAGAACAACTTCCAGGCATGGAAGTTTAGAATGACGAATTTCCTTATGGGAAAAGGATATTGGGAATTTGTTGCAGGAAATGAAGAAGAACCAGTTCTTCCTGATGTTCCCAATCAACAGCAAATGCAGGTATTCAAAGCATGGCATGAGAGAGCTAGGAAAGTTATGTACTGGCTGTCTATCAGTATTTCAGACTCTATGATTGTGCATATTCAGGATGCAAGTACGCCAAAGGAGGCATGGGATACTTTGTCAAAAATGTATAGCACAAATACGCAAGCCAGGAAAATGCAGCTCAAGCAAGAGTTGCATAATGTGCAAAGAGAAAGTATGAGCATCAATGACTACCACATGAAGGTGAAGAAGATTGCAGATGCACTTGCTTCCATTGGGTCGCCAGTGGAAGATGATGATTTAGTTTCTGTGACCTTGAATGGTCTAGGAAAGGATTATGCACAGTTTCGGACATCCATTTCAGTTCGTGAAAGATTTCCCAATTTTGAGGAGTTGATTGCTCTTCTAATTTCTGAGGAGCAGAGAAATGGTGGTGCATCTTCTTCAGGAGGAACTTCAAAAGAAGCTGTCTTCTACTCAAATGCTGGAAGAGGTAGAGGCAGAGGTAGAGGAGGCCGATTTGGAGGCCGTGGTAGAAATCAAAATATGCAGCAAACTCAAGAAAACCAGTCCTATGGAGGAGGATGTGGTAACTCTAGAGGCAGGGGGAGCCAAAGAGGTCGTGGTGGATGGCAAAGAGGCCAAAATGCAAACAGTAATGTTGAATGCTACTACTGTGGTAAAATGGGTCATATGGCTAAAGACTGCTATAAAAAGCAAAATGACATCATGAATGGAAAACTGCAACAAGAGAATTATGCATCTTCTAGTAGACAGGGTGATGACAGAAATGAGCATTTGTTTATGGTGCAGCACATGAACAATTCTATGACAAGTGTAGAAGAAAGCAATGATGTATGGTATGTTGACTCAGGTGCATCAAACCACATGACAGGTCATGCAGAATGGATGGAGGATGCAAGGAAAATGGAAAAACCAGGATTTGTGGAGACTGGTGATGATACAGCACATCCTATTGTGCAGATTGGAAAAATTCATTTGTCTATGCAGGATGGGAAAAAGAAATACTTGTCGGATGTATTTCATGTCCCGAATATCACCAAGAATCTGGTTTCTGTTGGTCAAATGGTTGAGCAGGGCTTGCACGTCAAATTTAATCATCATGGATGCTTTGTTGAGGATATGAAAAATAAAGGTCGCTTGATAGCAAAAGGAAAGAAGAAGGGCAGAATGTTTACATTGGATGCAGACATGTCTGAATTGAGTGTAGCAATGTTTGCACATGGGACCGGTGTAGTTGCAGATATTGATATCTGGCATAAACGCATTGGTCATGTTAATATACAGCCACTTAAATCAATGCAGGCCCAAAATATTATTGCAGGATTGCCCAAATTCAAGGTTGCAGAAATGCATAAGGTATGTGAAGCCTGTCAGTTTGGAAAACAGGCAAGGAAACCATTTCCTAGACATGTTCAAGAGAGTAAGAAGCCATTGGAATTAATCCACTCTGATGTGTGGACTACTAAAGCTGCGTCTCTTGGAGGCTGTCATTATTTTGTCACTTTTATTGATGACTATAGCAGAAAAGTTTGGGTGTATTTTATGAAGAAGAAAAGTGAAGTGTTTGGGCATTTCAAAATTCTTAAAGCTACGGTTGAAAAAGAAACAGGTCTGCAAATAAAATGTCTAAGGTCAGATGGAGGGGGAGAGTACCTCTCAAATGAGTTTGTAAGGTTCTTGCAGGAGCATGGCATAAAGCAGCAATATTCATATAGTCATGCCCCACAACAAAATGGAATTGCAGAAAGGAAAAACAGGCATATTGGAGAGGTATCTCATGCCATGCTCAACGAAAAAGACTTGCCAGATTTTTACTGGGCTGAAGCAGTTGCTACAGCAGTCTACATAATGAACAGGACTCCACTGCAGCAATATATGGGATGACTCCAGAGGAGAGGTATACTGGTAGGAAACCAGATATTTCTCATTTGAAAATTTTTTGTTGCATTGCCTATGTACATGTGCCAGATGAGTTGAGATCCAAGTTGGATCCAAAAGCTGAGAAGTGCATCTTTATTGGTTACTCTCTGCAGCAAAAAGGGTATAGATGCTATAACCCTTCTACTCGTAAGTTTACAGTGAGCAAAGATGTTGTTTTTGATGAGATGAGTAGCTGGTATAAACCAGTAAATGTGATTGATGATGTAGATGCACAAAATGGTCATGCTGCACAGAATTCACAGCAACAGTCACAAAATATTAGTGGACCTGGAGCGTCCTCTAGCAGTGGTTCACATTCTTCGTCATGGACAGGCAGATTGAGATCAGGAGAATCTTCTCAAAGCAATGCAGATAGTGGTATGCAGGTATCACGAAAAGGAAAAGAGAAGGTAGATCAGCCAATGTTTGATGTGAATGCAGGTCACTCTTATGTAGATGGTGAATCCAGTGGCTCAGAACAGAGCATTGATGATGAGTTGGGTATTCCTTCTATTGTTACACCTGGAGTAAGAAAGACCAGGGGTGTTTTGAGAGCACCTGGGAGTGAACCTACTTTGCACAGGTCTACGAGAGCTAGGTATCCTGTGGATAGGCTGAAATATGATGGATTTACAGCCATTCACTATGCATATATGGTTAAAGTGATACAGGAACCAGAACCCACTTCTTTTTAGGAAGCCATGGAAAAAGAAAAATGGGAGAAAGCCATGGATGAAGAAATGGATGCCTTGGAAGCAAATGCTACATGGGAATTGGTACCTTTGCCTAAAGGTAAAAATGCAATTGGTTGTAAGTGGGTTTATAAGGTGAAGCACAATGCAGATGGTTCTGTGAACAGATACAAGGCAAGATTAGTAGTCAAGGGGTATGCACAAACATATGGCATTGACTATGAAGAAACATTCAGTCCGGTTGCAAGGATGGCAACCGTAAGAGCAGTCATTGCTATGGCTGCATCAAAGGGATGGTCTTTACATCAGATGGATGTAAAGAATGCCTTCTTGCATGGTGATTTGCAAGAAGAGGTCTATATGGAGCAACCACCAGGTTATGTGCATGTTGTTCATCCTGAGTTTGTTTGCAGGTTGAAGAAAGCCTTGTATGGCTTGAAGCAAGCACCTAGAGCATGGTCTGACAAGATAGGACAGTATCTTGTCACTATTGGCTTTCAGATTTCCAAGGCAGATTTCTCACTTTATGTGAGAAAAATAGAGAAAGGTATTATGCTACTTGTCATTTATGTTGATGATTTGATTATGACAGGTGACAGTGATGAAGATATCCTTCATGTGAAAATGCTATTGAAGCAGAAGTTTGAGATGAAGGACTTGGGAGAGCTGCGTTATTTCTTGGGCATTGAGGTGATTAGATCACCAAGTGGGATACAGCTCTTGCAGAGGCAGTATGGATTGGACATGCTATCCAAATATGGGATGACAGGCTGTAAGCCTATTTCAGTTCCTTTGGAGCAGAATGTAAAGCTGAGCACAGATGCAGGTGAGCTTCTGGAAGACCCTACTATGTACAGACGCATAGTAGGAAGTTTGATTTATATGACTATTACCAAGCCAGATTTGAGCTATGCTGTTGGATTGGTAAGTCAGTTTATGCAGGCTCCAAGGAAACCACATTTGGATGCGGCTACACGCATACTCAGGTATGTGAAGTCCACATTGCATATGGACTATTTTATGAGACTGGGGTTCAGATACAGTTGCATGGATACACTGATGCTGATTGGGCTGGTAGTATTTCTGATAGACGATCTACCAGTGGATATGTGTTCTCTTTTGGGAGCGCTGCAGTCACTTGGAGCAGCAAGAAACAGCCTACGGTTGCCTTGTCGAGCACAGAGGCTGAGTACAGGGGTGCAGCAATGGCTGCATGTGAGGTAGCTTGGTTGCATAAGCTACTTTATGATATGCATCAGCCTACAGATGGGCCAGTTGTCATTTATTGTGACAACATGAGTAGTATACACTTGGCAAATAACCCAGTCTATCATGCTAGAACAAAGCACATTGAGGTGCATTATCACTATGTGCGGGAGAGGGTTTTACTAGGTCTTATTGATCTAGTTTATGTCAGCACAGAGGATCAGGTAGCTGACATATTCACGAAGGCATTGGGCACAGAGAAGCTGCGCAAGTTCAGAGACCTGCTTGGTGTGCAGGAATTAGGATTGAGCTCGAGGGGGAGTGTTGAGATATCGAGCTCCACTCGTGATATGCCAGGGTGACCGTTGTGTATTTATGTCACCGACCTGTCAGTTGCAGATGCGGTTGGTACACCGCCCATGAATAATAGCTACATGATAGCTATCCTTATCTACTCTAGTTCGTGGCTCAGTTAGTATGCCACCTTAGTTAGTTGAGTTTGGTTTGAGACCCATATATAGGGTTCTTCTATTTCTTTGTATGAGAGTTCTTTTTGGCTTACACAACTAAGAAGAGGAAAAACTGTTTTCAACCTCCACCCTTGTGTGTATTCCCCCATTGTGCAAGCAAGAAAGCTACAAGTGAGACTCCTTCCTTCTCTCCCACAATCTTGACAAAGTGGCCGTCTCTATCGAGTCTGAAAGTATACCAGTCTTCTTTTATGTATTGCAAAACACTAAAGGGGGCAGTAATAAGTCACTACTAGGTCGCACTTTTAAAAAGTAGACGAACTGCAATGTGGACTATAACCTAGGTCGCATCCATCTTGCTATAGGCAATGTGCGCATAGTGACTACTTTCAGCAAGGGTTATCTTGATCCTTCTACAATTGCAAAGCCACCGATAGAGACCCCTACGACCACACCCATGACCAAGCCTAGGGCGAAGGGCTGTGATATCTCACCCCACATTCAAACTGCTAAAACCAAGCCTACCAAGGCCATTCACAAGGCCAAAGAGTCCACGCTTATATGGGTGCCCAAACGACAAGGGCCACCTCCTTGTAAAGTGTAGAAATTTTCTTCTAAATGCAAAAACTATCAGTCACAGCCTAAGAGGCAGCTCAGACACTACAGACATAGGCGCACTACCACGCCGCAATGGATCCCCAAAGATCTCTTGCAAGCACAAGGATACTGTGAAGGCAACCCTTAGATATGGGTGCCTAAAATTGGACATTCAAGAGGCTCAACTCTAAGCAACCTCACTCTAGCTAGAGAGGCTTGCACATATAGAGCCCAGGCTACAAAGTAAGCTGGACCAGTACCGGTTGTGATTAATGAATCCCAACACATTTATCGTCCTAAACTAGATGCCCCTACATTATCCAAGTCAGAGGAGTTGAGTACCCCTTTCCGGCTCAGATAGAATGCAACACACCTCTTATGCCACTAGAGCCCCCTGCAGCATCTCAAAGTGCTCCTGAGTGCAAAGTCCCATCTATGACGCCATCAATGGAGTCACCACTATCCAGCCCAATCGCACCATCACCACCAGCAGGTCTTAGGCCTTCGTATGAAAGACGATCTTTCCTTTCGGTGGCCAAGAATCTTGCTAAGACCTCGAGAGATGACGTAGTGGCATGCATCAAGGAGCTAGATAACACCTTCACCACATTCACTAGGAGCTATGAGAGGCTTGACCTAGGACTTCTTGATGAACCCCTTGCTTCTGATGTTCATGCGTTCATGCACTTGGGAAGACTACGAGTTTATGACCATCAAATTTTCCAAAATTTTCGTCGAATTAATCGCTAATGGAGAAATCTCAAAGGAGCAAGCCATTCTCAAAAGACTAATTACCTCGTACCACAAGCCAGCTTGCTCTACACCTGAACAAGAACTAGAGGAGCTCACGCAACTTGCCAGCTCTGCTTCTTCGTTCTTACAACTGTGGTATGCCTTGCGACTCCAATGGGAGAAAAAAGGATGTCGTATCATGACCAATGCCGAGCAAAGAAGGGCAATCAAAACAATTGAACACGACCCTACTTACGTGGCACCTCTTTCATTTAGGGTTTTGGCCATTACATGCAACATACACTTAGACGACCATGTGTTAGCCCACCCTTACATTGACCAATTCCTCATGGAAGAGGAGTTGCACGTTGCTAGTCACCTCAACTCCGGGGACATCTTTCATGATGTCTTGACCTATATCACCCAAGCTTCCATACAACCATGCAAACTTGATCGTCATGCCCAGCTTGAATATAACCCTAACCTCTATACTTGGCTGTTGGCCAAGTAACTCGCCCCACAAAGTCCATGTGAGCCCTCCTTCTCCCCTTGCTAATCCTAGGAAGGATTCCCTTAAAACTTAAGGAAAGGGGGGGGAGCAAAATGAGAGCCAAGTGATGTAGCAAGATGTATAATGGATGAAAATGATCAACTGCATTCAAATAGGAAAGAATGCAAGGAGGAAATAGATGTTGCTTTTGAATTATTTCCAAGTTTCATGCCTCTGAATCAGCACGGCAAATTGTCACACACATTCTTTCTTGGGTTTTTGTTAGTGATAAATCAATTCATAACGCTAATGATGGCATGGTGTAATGACAGGCACCTACCATGGTAGGACAGGGTAAACTCCCATTCACTGAAGAGGAGTTGATAAAGTATGGAATCAGTGTTGAGACACGTGGATTCAGCCTGTTCACGTTCAAGTATACCATGAATTTAGATGATGCCATCCTGGAAGAGCCGGCAATGAAGGAGTTGGTGGACAAATGCAACCTCTGAAAATGCGTGGAAAAGTTCGGACAGGCTGTAGATTACAGCATGTGCGATGACTTCTTAAGGAGCTTTGATGAAGAAGGAGCTATGGCATGGTCACAGTAAGGATTGGTGACCATGAAAGAAGGGTTCAAGTGTCCCTTAATGCAACTATTGTCGAGAAAGCCCTGGGGCTTGTGTCCAAGAAGGAGGCGCCCAAAAAGAGATGTATATGCCATGATGGAAGCCAAAAAAGTGGACGTGCACATGGTGGATGGAATCAGTTTGGCTGACATTCTAGACCCTGCGACAAGGATGCAAACTAAAATGGTCCAGGCCCTTTTCTCAGGACACAGATACAACGTACTAATGAACAGAATCGGGGTGCCATTGCTGGAAAGCATCGTTGTAGGAGTTCCAGAGGAGGTGGATTGGAACGGCTTTGTCCAGAAAACTATCAAGAGTTCAGCCACGCTCCTGGCTCCAGCGGCAACATCAGCTGGTGGGGAATCTCCGGCCTCTACTGCACGATCCGCAAGAAAAAAGCCTGCCATAAAAGCCTCTACAATCATATATGGAGGTGTTCTGATGGCAATCATTGATGAGGCCATCAAGGATGCTGGTGTAGATGAAAAGCAAGCTGTGCACTGAAGTGCACCTCGCCGCGAGGAAGAAGGCTCGAGCAAAAAGACGGTAAGCGACAACGGAGAGCCGGAAATACCACCCACTCAAGCGACCAAACCACGAAAGCAAAAGAAGACTGACAAGAGTCAAAAGAAGAAGGAAGAAAGACTGAGCAAAGAAGAGTGAGCCAAGTGAAGAGGGCTCAAAGAGAGTCAAGGAGGGTGGAGGAGGAACAAAGGAAAAAGGAAGAGAAAGAACTCGAAAGAGTTAGAGAAGAATCAAAGAGGGCAGAAGAAGAGAGGCAAAGAAGGGCGAAGGAGGAAGCCGATGAGCTAAGGATGAAAGAACTGGCTGAGTTGGCAGAGGCCACTCGTAGATCTGTTGAAGAAACCCATGGGGGAGGAGAGATCAACCCTTTGAGTCCCCGCCATGAGGCTAAAGCAAGTGGCAGTGTGGAAGCAGGCCCAGTGGTTGTAGGCAAGGGCAAGTCCCTGTTGCACCCCCTGCCTTCCTCCTTCGTGCTGGTGCCAACCGATACCACAACCGCTCCGCAACCCAGGCCCTCTCTAGACACGGCCCAACTAATGAGCATGATGCAGATGCTTGTCAATAAAGTGGCTGAGATTGTACCAGAAACCGGAGCGAAAAGACCCGTTGTCGTAGATGCCGGAGTCCAGGAAAGATCCAAAATGACAAAAGCTAGAGGCATCAACCACTACATCCCCTACTCCCATGCCACCTGGTGCGGACTACGATGCTTATCTGGCTGAGTTTCTAGCGCAATTGGACAAGGCAAAAGAAGAAAAGAAGGTGGCCCTGGTGGAGCTAGAAAAAGAAAAGGAAACTTTGGCAACCTTAAGGCTAGAAGTTTCAAAGCAAGGAGCCAACCGAAAAAGTGAGGTGAAAGCACTACAAGATCAACTGGAAGCAAAAACGAGGGAAGCCTAGAACAATGAGAGCCGCCTAAGACAAAGGCTGGAAGATGAAGAGCAAAACCTGGTGGCAGAGCAGCGGAGCTTAAAGTTACTAGTGCAGCAGTATGCTGACCTGGAAGAGAGAACTGCCAAACTAGAAAGGTACGGACACATAGCAGCTTAAGAAGGAAAGCCAAGCAAGCGACAAGAGGATACCATAGCTTTTCAGCTATGGTATGGACTTGAGGAACAAGACAGACTAGAGAGAGAGATAGAGTTCCTAGCACAAGAAAGGCCTGCAATCCCCGCAGCAGAAGCACAAAGGTTACAACATGAGGCACAACGACTGCAAAGTGCATTGGAGATTGCCAAGGGAGACACAGAGGCCCTCATGGCCATGGCCTTCACACAAAGAAGATTGCACCTTGCAGAGATCCAAAGCCACGAGCAGCTTGTGTAAGAAAAGTTAGAACTAATTGCTGAGGCAGAATAGAGATTCAACATTGCAAATCAAGCAAAAGAAATTGCTGATAAAGAATAGCTGGCTCGGAAATCTAGGGAGAGGAACCAACTCTAGTTCTTAACAAATGAGCAGCAGCAGGTGGTGACCACCTTGGCAAGTGAGCTAGAAGAGGGAAGAAAGAAGATGGACGAGAGAGCCAGCGAGTGGAAAAAGAACAATTTTGAAAGAGTTATGCAATTAACAAAATGCTTGGCGGTTGAGTGCGAGAGAGTGCTTGCCGAGTCCAGGGCAGAAGCTGCCGACGTATGCGCCAACGCACAAAGGAAAGCCTTCCTGAGCACAATACTACATGTCACCAAAGCGCAAGGCAATGATTCAATGGAAAAGGTAAGAAGGAAGCTAGAACTGACTACCCGATCACTAAGGTATGGCCTTCAAGAACAAGAGTTTCCAACAGACATAGGAATCACAAAAGAGCAGCAATTTCACTACCTACACCGTGCCGGCCTCTCCATTGTTGAGCTTAAGGAACTTGGGTTCGAAGAACATGAGCAGCCACTACCACCATCACAAGTGGCCCCAGCAGTGGCCGAGTAGAATGTCGAAGAGGGTCCGGACTTTGAGTAAGATACTGAAGAAGAGCAACAAAGAATGCCCAGTCTACCTCTAGCAGACCTCCCGCCTGAAGAGCCCGAAGATGCCCACATGCCCGAGCGCATTGTGGCAGCCAGAAGAAGAAGACAGGAACTGGTAGTAAAGGAAGCCCAACGCAGAGCACGGCCACTGCCAAGACAATTCCCTAAGGATCCGATGCCACTACGAGGGGATCCCAATCCTATTGATTCGCCTCAGGAATTGGTCATATGGCGTGAATGGGAGTTCCAGACGAGGCCATTTGAGCTTTCATTTGCTTATGTGAGGTGTGAGTGTGAGTAAAGGATAAGTGAGATGTGAGTGTTATGGATATGAGTGAGTGTGTATAGGTATGAGTGTGAATGAGGATGAGTGAGTGGGTATGAGTGAGGGATGAGTATGAGAGAATGAACGAGTGTGAGTAAGTGTGAGTGAGGGATGAGTGGGTAGGGTGTATGATTGAAGTAATGATACCTCTATCTCTTCTTCTTCTTTTTCTCCTATCTCTTCTCCCTTCATTCCTTCTTTTCGATGTTCTTCTAATACTTCTTCCACCATTAGATGAATTGTAAGCTTTCCAAGAAGACAAAAATTAATAGCATATGTGCAACCTTGTCACACAAGAAATCCAATGAGGAGAGTATGAGTTTGCATTTTGTGTTTGATATTTGAGTTTTGGGTTTTATGTGTGTGTTTTTAAAAGGTTGCGTGTTATGTTTTTTTCTTACCCTAACAACGAGTATCTTTACAATCTCAATCCAATGAACCAGTTCCTTTTGATTCAGCATTCCTAACCTAGCTGCACGGGTTTCAAGAGGCTGGCCACAAATGTAGACGATCGAAACCCATCGATCCTATCCATGCCTATGCATAAGCCTCCTATTCTTCCACACGGTAGGAGTATGAGAACCTTGGCGGATGCACCGTCCTAGGTCCTAGTAATGGAACCAAAATGTTGAGCATAATGCACCAACAATGGGGACTTTGGACGGACTTCTATTGTTTCAAAAGTTGCAACTCACTTCAGTGACAATCTCTCACCTTGTCTTTCAACACTCCACTCTTACTAACCAAGCATCCTCCTCTCCAACCCAAGAAAGCAAGAATACAAGACTAGCTCGAGTTTTAGTGAACTCACATAACTTACCTTCTTGTGTTTGATTACTTGAAGGCTTGAAGATGGTTCCATGACCATGATCAACACGATCCAATGTCGTCGCTCCTTCACATCCATAACCAACACACCAACAAGTCGAAGAACTAGTAGAGAAGACGAGAAAAGCAAGACAATTGTGAAGAGCTTCACCTTCCCTCAGTCCCTTGCTCAACACACCTCTCACTCTCTCCCTCTTAGTCACTCTCAACACAATGGAAGCAAGATGATAGAATGGAAAGATAGAATAGAAACCTTGAGTAGTCACACTGATAAAGCTTCCGTAGCATGGATGTGCCAAAAGGGTGAATACAACTGAGACCTCCCACCCTTATATAGACCAAGAATTAGGGTTAGGGTCAGGGTTTGCATCCCTTTTACATTTTGCATTTAGGGTTTGCACCCCTTTTGTGTTTTAGGGTTTGCATCCTCTCTTGGGCATCCTACCCATTTAGTGGGCTCCAAGCCGGTCAATCATCATTGCATGCTTCAACCTTAGCCTAAACCTTAGCCTGGTTAGAGCAAGCCTAAAATATTCTAATTACAAATACATGTGTGCAACCCATGCAATAGTTGCGAGTGCATTAAACACAATTGTGGGTGGTGAATACAATGTGCACGTGAGCCCGACTCTCACAAAAGTAATACATCCATGATAATGTGGTGATGTCCATGAAGTACAAATATAATCCAGGTGCCCAAAAATAATGCACTAAAGCTCCACAAAAATAATATCCACCAAAAAATAGTAGCTGGCACTTTCATTTTTGTAGTCTTTTCAAAACACCGTTAACACAATAATGGGAGGAGAGCTTAAAGCTATTCTTCAAATCTTCCATCTACCACCCTTCTTTCAAGGAAATTGACCATTGAGAATATCATGACTTGTCAATGGTAAAAGGTTAAATAGGTAAAGAAGTGGTAAGTGAATCATATTTTAGTCTTTCTTAATGGATAATTTTTATGAATACTGATCTTGTTTGCCAATGGCAACTCAACATCCAATGTTACCCATACCTTGCCCAAGTTGATTAAAGACCCTCTCAATGAGGATAAACCAGTGTTCACTACATACATGAGGCTTGATTATTACTTGAGGATGAGCATGTTGGGAGTGGAACCTCTATGGTTGTGGCTATTGACCAAACTAGAAAGCTTGGTAAGCTCGTACCATAGACCACTAGAGAGATCATAGCTTGTTGTGGCTTAGCTTATTATATATGAGCCACAACAACCAATATTCATTTCATGACTTTCTCATCTCTCATTAAGAATTAGGCAAGTAGAGTGAACACACAAGTCATCCACGAAGACCTCTAACTCCTTCCTCAGCATGTCTTTGAATATTGTACACATCAGTAGTTGGAAGGTGGCTGGCGCATTAGTCAACCCATGTAGTCAAAGATGTCCCATTCTATGGCGAATGCGATTTTATGCCTATCGTTAGGATGTACTTGCACTTGATTGTATCCAGAGAAGCCATCTAGGAAATTGTAGGCCTCTTTGTCAGCCACTCTCTTGAGCATGTGTTCGGTGCATGGCAGTGGATAATTATCTCTCTTTATAGCTACGTTTATCTTCTTGTAATTGGCACACACTCTAATCTTTCCATTCTTCTTTAATACAATGACTATGGGGGAAACCCAGTCCATGTGTTCAATTTTGTAGATGAATCATGCTCTCATTAGCTTGTCGATTTCTTCCTTGATAGCATGGGTGTGCTTTGGATTCATGGGATGGTGTTGCATCATGTATCATGAGTATATTGTGAGTCATCACACTCGGGTCTACCCCTTTGAGCTCTTTTAGGGACCAAGCAAAGACGTCTATATACTCATGCAAGAGAGCAATGAGACCTACTTCCTCTTGCCTAGTCAAGTCATCGGCTATAAAGATAGGTCATGGGGTCTCTCCTTCCCTGGCTAAATTGACCTCCTTGACCTTGGCAGGTCCCTCAATTGGTTCGCTTGCTTGCCCCTATCATTTGGATCCTAGCAAGACCACCACCCTATCTTCATTTTTGAACTTCATGAATCGCTTTGGTAGGTCTTTCGATTTTCATTGTTCTTCTATCTGCGTTTCTTTAGGTATCTTCTATTATTCCTCCCTTAATCGTCGACGTCTTAGGTGGATGGATAGGTCCCCCTTGGTGTGTCTAGTCTTGGGGGATCAAGGTATTTTAGGGTCACTATCTGAGCTGACTTCCAACTCAAAATCAAACTCTATGTCTTTACTAGAAGAGGGGACCTATCTTGGTGGTGGTAGCTCGGAAGGTGAGTCCGTTCGTCCCAATGGTGTGTCACTCCATTGGGTTAGGCCTGCTTGCTCATAGTCAATTGCATCTCTGTGTTCCAACCAAGTTCAATCGCAGTCCTTATGTCTGACTCCTTTCTCTACTCTAAGGACATTCTAATTGTGTGGTCTGGAGTCTACTCATATTTGTTCGATTATGCATCCCCCGATGTCATATTCTATGGTATCGATTTCCCTTTTGCTCTCATCACTGAAGGAACAATAGTCCTCATATTCGTCTCATCAGAGCTGTCTTTGTTTGGTTTCTCATCATTCTCCAGGTTTTAGCATTTCCTTTTTTCTAATCAAGGATTAAGGCCCGATTGTTCATGTATATAGCTGAGGCTTTTCTTAATGTCTTCATTTTAATCAATATACCTTCACTTTTTCATTCATTTCTTATACTCTGTATACCTAAAATCAGCATAGCACTCTATTTCATCCATCGTTTTCTTAGCCATTGTAAGTTTGTTTTTGTAGCGAATAACCTTTGGAAAGGGATGAATTGTAAGAAGCTTGGAAGATATATTTTTGTGAGAGATTGTTAATAATACCTAGTCACACTGACATAGATATAAAAGGTGTGAGGCATGTAGTTTTTCATATCTTTTGGCAATATTACAATTATTGTCTCTCATCCTACCTTCTTGTTCACAGCTTTCATGGCTTTCATATCTTTTGGCAATAATACAATTATTGTCTCCATCCTACCTTCTTGTTCACAGCTTTCATGGCTTCTCTCTCTTCTTTCCTAACTTTTTAGTATTTCTCTCTCCTCATCACTCAATCTCTTCTATTTTCTCTCTCCTTTGCTCTTCTTTCTCTCACCTCTCAACTCTCTCCTTGACATCAAGTCTAGCCTTATGATGGTCATATAAATCAAACTCCGAACATAATAGGTTCTTCTATCTCATCACAAACATCAACACTTGACCCGCCAAGACCCATGGAAGGTAGCTAGAATGTCTTCAAAATCTTCAAATGAGATCATTGATTTCACTTTAGAACAAGTAGCTCCTACGGAAAATTTCAAAGCGTCGATGTGCACATGAAGCTTGAGTGTCCAATCTGAGGGCTTGTAGTATCGGTGCTATGGTTAGAGCCTTTTTTAGTTCCTCATACGCACGTTGGCATTCATCGGTCCATTCAAATATAATCAATAGCTTGTATAGAGGTCTAGCAATTAATGCATAGTTTAACACAAACTGTCAATAATACCTTGTATGTCCTAAAAAGCACTGAACACCCTTGTAATCAGTTGGAGATGGAAGATCGGCAATGACCTTGATTTTTGAGAAATCCGTGGCAATGCCATTCTTTGACACCATGTGTCCTAGGATACATCCATGCTTCACCCAGAACTGGCACTCCAAGGGGTTCAATGAGAGACGGTATAATCGACATCGTTCAAAGACCCTCAGAGCCTATCTAACTGTTCTCGCCAAGTAGAGTGAACACACAAGTCATCCATGAAGACCTCTAACTCCTTCCTCAACATGTCTTTCAATATTGTACACATCAGTCGTTGGAAAGTGGCTGGCGCATTAGTCAATCCAAAAGGCATGACTATGTAGGCAAAGACTCCCCATTCAGTGGCGAATGAGGTCTTATGCCTACCATTAGGGTGCACTTGCACCTAATTATATCCATAGAAACTATCCAAAAAACTGTAGGCCTCTTGCCAACCACTCTCTTGAGCATGTGCTCGATGTACAGCAGTGGATAATTATCTCTCTTTGTAGCTGTGTTTACCTTCTTGTAATTGACACACACTCTAATCTTTCCATTCTTCTTTAATATGATAACTATGGGGGAAACCCAGTCCACGTGTTCAATTTTGTAGATGAATCTTGCTCTTATTAGCTTATCGGTTTCTTCCTTAACAGCATGGGCGTGCTTTGGATTCATGGGATATGGTCGTTGCTTGATCGGTGTTGCATCAGGTGTCATGGGTATGTTGTGAGTCACCACACTCGGGTCTACCCCTTTGAGCTCTTCTAGGGACCAAGCAAAGATGTCTACATACTCTTGCAAGAGAGTAATGAGACTTGATTCATCTTGCTTAGCCAAGTCATTGGCTATAAAGACATGTCGTGAGGTCTCCCCCTCCCTGGCTAAAATGACCTCTTTGACCTTGGCGGGTCCCTTGATTAATTCGCTTGCTTGCCCCTATCATTTGGCTCCCAACAAGATCACCACCCTATCTCCCTTTTTGAACTTCGTGCATCATTTTGGCAAGTCTTGCGGTTTTTGTTATTCTTGCATCCGCGTTTTGTTGCTCAGCGTTTTTTGTTCCTCCCTTACCTGTTGGTGTCATAGGTGGATGGGTAGATCCCCCTTTGTGCATCTAGTCCTGGAAGGTCGAGGTATTTCACGATCACTATCTAAACTGACTTCTGATTCAAAATTGAACTCTCCATCTTCGCTAGAAGAGGGGCTCTCTCCTGGTGGTTGTAGCTCGAAAGGTGAGTCCGTTCCCAGCAATGGTGCATCACTTGGTTAGGCTAGGCTTGCCTGCTTGTAGTCGATTGCATTAGTGTTCTCCAACCAAGTTTGATCGTAGTCCTTGTGTCTGACTCCCTTTTCTATTCTAAGTGCACTCTACTTGTGTGGTCTAGGGTCTACTCGTATTTGTTCGATTATGCACCCCCCAGTGTTGTACTCTAGAGTATCAATTTCCATTTCGCTCTCGTCACTGAAGGAACAGCAATCCTCATATTCATCATCAGAGCTGTCTTTGTTTGGTTGCTCCTCATTAATCCTGGTTTTGATAATTCTCTTCTTGTTGGTCGAGGATTAAGGCCCAATTGTACTTCAAGTTTAAATCATGTACCTTGGACCATCGCCATTCAGGCTCATCCAAGAGGTCTTGAAGTGGCTTAAGACTCATTGCTAGATTGCCAGTCAACTTGATGGTTAAGTACCCTAGGATATCTAGGAGCTCTCGTCTATTGTTTGGGACTTGGAATGCAACAGGGTTGGGTTTTTTGAGTGGGCTTCCAGCCATCATGTAGACTTGTACTAAGGGTGTGTCATTGGGCTTGCCACACATCTTGATGGCTTGTTCGTACTCCTCAGTTATCTGAGAACGGTAGGTCGATGGTAGCAAAAACACTCATCCAGTCTCACTCATCCTTAGGGCATGGGATATACTTGGTAAGGGCCCCATAGGATCCCCTAGTTTGCTGTCCATCACCCTTCAGAATGGTGGAGATGGCATCTAGGTCGACTGGCGTAGTCTTCCAAGTGTCCATCTCTACTCTTACAGCCTCTGTTCAATTGCCTAAGAAGATAAGACCGTTGCCCCATTCTTCTACGACTCGTGCGTTGCACATCCAGGATCGGCCTAGCATGATGTCGTAGTTCAGTCCCTTCATGACTATGAAGTCAACCGAGAATTGGAATCCTGCAATCTTCACTAGCCAATTTTTCAACACTCCAAATGGTTTCACCTTCATTCCATTAGCCAACATGACATTGAACCTAGCAGTCTCGACCAATGGGTTACCCTAGGTTTGGAGTACTGCATGGCTTAGCACACTCACTCTTGCCTCTATGTCTACAATCCCCTTTTTGGTGATATCCCCCAGAGCTAGGACTCGAAATATTGCATGCATTTTTGTGTCTTCCCAAAAAATATTGACGTTCAAGGATTTAAACATGGAATGCAGCGTCAGACTCAGTATTTGAGTTTTTGCATCGTGCTCAAGTAAGTCTGTGGTAATTGGCTCGTTTGGTTCTTCGACCCACTGTTTTAGCTCTAGCCACAACATTGGATGATACCTAAACAGGTTTCCCAAGCTTAGAGTTACAGGGGTGGTCACTAGTGTATTGAGGAGATTGCTAGTCACTTGCCTCTCTCCTAAGTCTACGGTTCTTGGCCAATGGCCTTGACTATTTTGCCGGCTCGAAGCATTTAGCCTTTGTCTAGTTGACTCTTCTTGGGGTGTTATCGCCTCTCTTGATTTCGGTCGTGGTAGAGAGATTGGCACACTCATGCCTGAAAGATCATCGATCTCGTCTTCTAGTATGGGCTTAGTGTCTTTTAGGTAATCATGGGCCTTCTTCACCCATTCTTTCACCTTCTCGATGGCTTTCGAGTTGGCGCTTCTTCGGGTCGACCTTAGCACTTCCCCTTTCAGTCGTCCATGGAGCTGACATTTCTTCCTCAGTGTCAATGACTTTCCTCCCCACAGGTAGTGTTGTGGCACTCTGGTTTTAAGGGTGACCTTAGTGTTTGGTATTGTCTTCCTTCGTCTCCTACTCTTCTTTCCAACTGAGGTTGCGTCAAGGTTGCTAGGCCCTAGCAATGATATGCCATCCTTCTTCATTTGCACGTGGGTCATGACATGCAACGGGATAGGAAGGGCCTCCCCATCAAGTGTCTCGACGCTGAACAACCCCAACGGAACCGATGGTTTGTTTTCCAAAAAACTAGAGGATGGTCTCCGCCTAGGGCAATCGACAAAGAGATGAGTGATTCCACACTCAACACATCTCAAGTCAACCTTATCTCTATTTGCTTGCTCCCTCTCGAGGCAGCGCAAAGATATGTGTCCTGGGTGACCACAACTCCAACACACGATTAGCTCTTGGGTTTGTCCTCCTAGATCTCTGCCTCTCCCCCTCCCTAATGCCATCACAGGCACTAGTCATCAATAGTCCATAAGGACTGCGTTGCCTTCCTCATTGTACGACATGTATGGGTTTACGTAAGGCTCATCGCCACTAGACTTGTCCACATAGTGGACTGGAGTATCACTCGGTGGGTGGATCACATAGGGCACAGGTGGTCTAGGGATACCTGTAGGATTTATTTCCATCCCAGGGATGGGAGGCTTAGCATCATTAGGTGTTGGGAGAGCCTATTTTCAAGGTAGGGTTAACCGTAAGGCTGTGGGTATGGGAGTCTCCGAGGTAATCGATAGTGCATGGTATCATGGCCGAACCTACCACAAGTAGCACAAGGTCGTGACCTAGGATTCTGACACTCAACTGGCAAGTGGTTTCCACCACAATGCACACATTGGACATGTGGGCGCATTGGTCGTCTCATCATTTCCTGTAATTTGGTTATATCCATCCTAATCTCTACTAATTCTTGTCTGCAGTCAGTGCCCTTCCCTTTGTCCTGCCCGCTTGGGCCTGCTCTCTCACTTGATATTGAGGCCCTCTCAAAACCCCTAGTAGCAGACTCTTCTCGATTCAAGCCTCTAGAGCTTCTTTCCTTGAGCTAGTCATCCACTCTAATAGCTTCCTCAAAGACCCTTGCCAGTGTGATGTTGAGATGGCAAGCTCAACACATGTGGACATGGATGATGGACCGCCTGGTTAGATGGGTCCACACGTCTATACTTAGCACGTCGGTGGTCATTATGCACCTCACATGGCCACTGACTCATTACTTATTATATTTAGGTTGTTACACCTATTTACAGCTGGCATAGTTATAGCGTCAGTCGACTAGTGTAGTCGGTTATGCATTGTTTGACTTAGTAGGCCACTTTCCTTTTATGTTGTATCTTATCTATACTTTGTGTACATTGTAAAGAGTGTGGAAGAAGAAGAAGAAATCAGCAAGAAAACGTTTTGGCCTCCATCTCTCTTCTTGTCTCTGGAGTGAGCTTCTCCTTGTGCATTCTGTGTGTGTTTGGCGCAGCATCTTGAGCAACCCCCTCCACCACGCGATTCTTAACATGTGACTCGCTGCAGGCTTTGCTACCACAAAGCTGTATGGGTCATCGATTGCTTTGTCCAGCTGCTTTGCTACCACAAGGATTTTCGATTGGCTCTTAGAGCCTTGGTTAACTCCCAACCCTATCAGCAGCAATGTTACCAATGCTACAGCGCTTTGTTCTCTGCAGCCGTGTTATCTAGCAGCCGCTTCGTCAGGAGCTCGCTCAGCCTGAGGTCTCCTTCTAGCACTCTCACTCTCTAACCTATTTCTACCTGCTAGGGCTAGTACTCTCTAGATCTCTAGCATTTCTAAGCTCTGGTGTAATTTCTTGGTTTGTTGATCCTAGTTGTACCTACCTAGGCCTTGCAGAGCCCTACGTGCTAGCTTCCTCTCGTCCTCGAGATCTGATATGATGTCCTCTATAGGTCTATCACGATACTCTAGCCAGGTTTGAGCATCATATTTATTCCTCTTCCATGTCCAAGGCTTTCTGTTCTGCGTGTCTGGTTTTTTCAGCTGTGTTCCTCGCTTGGTCCTACTTTTCGGGATTCCATCACCTGTCTATGTCTTTGGGTCTTCTCCTTACTGGTGGGTTCCTTCAAGTTCTTAAGTCTAGGTGAGTTCCTTGTTAATTACAACCAATCCTCAACTTACCCTCACTCTGTGAGTGTGCATGTATGTGCTTATTCTCGTGCACCATGCAAAATCAAGCTTTTAGCTCTTTTTCAAGTGTGCTTTGAGTGATGGAAATCTGAGTGAGTGAGAAAAAAAAAATATGTACAGCTTCGACGCTCTTGTCTACAGGTTGGCTTGATAGGGTCGTGTGTTTGGTTCCTAGCTGTTCTCATCGCCTTCTCGGGTTTGTTTGCTACACTATTCTATTTTGTTACGAGTTAGGAACTTGCAATTAGCCCACAACACTAGACACTCTTTACGATTGTTCGGCCACGATTTCTAAGTTTGTAACTACTTATGAGATGTTCGGTGGGTTCTTCCAGCGCGCGTCACGCTTCTCGTTATCCAGGGTTCCATCAAATTCCCAGATTTTCCTTCTCAGGCTGTGTCTAATTTTGAAAATCATACATCCGATTCACCAGTGTGTCCGATTCTAAGAATCGGACAGGGTCGAGTCCGATTCTCACAATTGGACAAGTGTGTCCAATCGGACAGCTTGAGTTGGTCCGATTAGGATATGTCTAATTCTACGAATTGGACAGGGGTGCTTGGTCTGATTAGAAGGTATGTATGATCGGACAAGTCTATTGGTCCGATTCTGTGATGATCTGATTGTTGTGATCGGACAAGTCAAGCGTCCAATCGGATGAAGTGGTGTTTGATTTCTTCTCATCTGATTCTCGCAATCAAACAGAAGTGGTAAATCTAATTTGGAGTTGGTGAGATTTTCAAAATCAAACAGGTGTGTCCGATCGGATCAGGTGGGTTTGTTCAAGTCCGATTCTGGGAATCAGACGGGTCGCTTGGTTTGATTTTGGGAATCAGACACTGTTGAGAGCGTCTAATTCTGCCGGCCGAAGTGTGTGTCAATCGCGTTTTTGCCAAAATTCCTCACTTAAATGTTGTTAGTAGCTACAAGGACTTCTAGGAATCAAGGAGTGTAGGCCAAGGGCATCCTATACATGGATCTCACTAGAAGCCCCGATATGCTTCGATCGAATCTGACATAGATTGGACCTGCAAGCTCTCTCTCTCTCTCTCTCTCTCTCTCTCTCTCTCTCTCTCTCTCTCTCTCTCTCTCTCTCTCTCTCTCTCTCTCTCTCTCTCTCTCTCTCTCTCTCTCTCTCTCTCTCTCTCTCTCTCTCTCTCTCTCTCTCTCTCTCTCTCTCTCTCTCTCTCTCTCTCTCTCTCTCTCTCTCTCTCTCTCTCTCTCTCTCAAAATCAGAAGTGCAAATGAGGTTTTCCCTGGTCACCCAAGACCTTAAACCCTAGCTAGTTATTAGCACTCAGCCCTCCTAATCACTCCACCTACGACTCCGAGACATCTGAGCCCTCTCTTTTTCCCATTTTTCCTGTTATTGCCCTGTGCAAGACTATTTTACAGCAGTAAACTATAAGCTTCCCACTCTGATTTCTCCTTCGCATCCTACTCTAAATGCGACAAGAATCAAAAGCAAGGTACTGAATCGATTCCTTCTACTCAACTAATCATCAACATCCAAAAATACTTACTTGTAACACGGATTTAAAACCAAAACCTCCTATCTATCTCAAGCTCTGGTTCAGGGATGAAACCCTCACTTTGATGCTCGATTTGAAGTGCCCAAGTGCTCAAGCTTGAATCCATTCGTCCCAGCAATAGAACCAAAATATAGAGGCGTCAACTGCCAAGACCCACAAACCACTTATTGTTCAAGTGTTTCAAGCAAGCACTAATGGCTATCTCTCACATAGCCGATGCGCTATCTCTCTCTACGAGTATAGTGAGCTTACCTTGATGCCCGATTGAGCTACTTCCTCTCTCAAGCACTCCGATAGCTCCATGATTCTGGATGCAAGCTCAAGCATCCTCAAACCTCCATCTCCAAGCTCCATCCTCTGTAGCCACGTGCGAGACAAGAGAAGAGAAGAGAAGAAGAAGAGAGAAGATGGATAAGGGCTTCACCTTCAAGATCCCTCACCCTCACACACTCACTCACACTCCCTCCCTCAAGCACTCACAAGCAAGCAAGAGAAGACAAGAGAAGAAGAGAAGAAGAAGAGTCCACTTTGCCACACACCAAAGAATGAGCTCTCATTCATCTTTTGAACTTTATATACAAAGCCCTAAATCCCCTTTGGACAGTCATCCCCTTTTTACATGGCCAGCCATAGCCTTAGGCCCTTTTTTCCATTGTTCTCCTATCTTCCTAGCTTTCTTCCTACCGCCCATCTACCTTTACAATTTGCACGGTCGGTGGGTCAGAGCAACGCTCTTACAATTTGCATGGCCGTGCGCTCTTAAAATAAATCAAGGTGCACCTTGCACTCTTTTACGAAACTATTGACTTGCACTTTTTCTTGTGTGCCTCTCCTTGATTTAGGACTTTTTCACACTTCTTGTATTTCCCAATTTTTCTTGGTGTGCCTTCGTCTTCCATTCCACTTTTGGCTTGGCCTTGTCCTCTGCTTTAGATTTTCTGGATTTTTCATCTTGTTTGTCTGAGGGTTAATAGAGACTCACATGTTATCGTACCATACTTGGATAACATATCCAAGCCATACTTCCTTTGGGACAACTATATGCCATCTACACATTTGATCACCTCAATATCAAGAAAGTATCTCAACTCATCCAAGTCCATCTCAAAATTTTGTTTCAAAAGGCCTTTGATAGTAATAATCCCACTGTCACTATCACCTATAATAATCAAGTGATTCACATAAATGACTAGACAACCAAACTTTCATTACCTTCCCTCACATAAAGTGAGTGATCTGCATCAGAAATATAAAATCCAAGGTTGACAAGATACTCTCCTATCTTGTCAAACCATGCTCTAGGTGCTTGTTTTAGCCCATAAAGCACCTTATTTAACCTAACACGTATGTGGGTTGATTTAGATCCTCATAACTTGTTAGTTATTCCATATATAACTCTTCTTGCAAATCACAATGCAATAAGATATTTTTCAAAATATCTTTTGTTGTAAGCTCCAACCTTTGGCTACTGGTGCCAAAGCAATCACACATCTTATAGTTACTATCCTAGAAATTAGGCTAAATCTCTCTTCAAAATCATAATTTCCCACTAATAAAATCATTTACATTATGCTTTATTTTATAGACCCACTTAGAACCAATAGCTTCTTGCCTTTGGACAATGGTAGTAGATCCCAAGTCATGTTGGCATCTAATGCAATCATCTCCTCATCCATTACTACATCCCAATGACCATAACCAACAACCTCCTCAAAACAAGTGGGCTCAACATCCTCAACTAAATTTACTATATAAGCATGATGGTGAGTTGCATAACCCTCAACCAGATCTTTTAATATGATATCTTACCCTACTAGTTCTACATACCACTAGATCACTCAATAGAATCTTTACATTACCATGTGTTATCTGTACACTTGGTAACTTGACTGAAGGAATACTAAGCTCATCATCCAAACTCTTTAAGCCACTAGAGTCTCCATCAAAAACTAGATGACTAATAGATGCATTAGTACTATCTAACACTTTCTTCTCCCCATTTGTCATTACCTGCAATACTAGTAGATGCACCTAAAGGTATGGGACTAACCCTTAGTCTCCCAGATCAAGGATTGGCTATAGATCTACTACCAGATGATGTCTCTGGTCCACTAAGAGTCTACAATTCCTACTTTTTGCTTGCTCGTGACTATCACGATTACTAATATCCTCTAATACATCTCCACTAAAAGTATATTGGTTGCTCATCTCATCAAAAATAGCATCCCTGCTCACCCAAAACTCACCACTAAGAACAAGGTTAAAACAACAATATCCTTTCTATTTAGTAGAGTATCCTATGAAAATACATGTTTCAACCTTGGGGTCCAATTCCTTAACTTATCAGGATGTAAACATATGCAATATAGCCAAACACTTTCAAGTATGATACATTAGGTTTCTTGCATGTAAAACATTCTTCAAAAGTAATATCATGAATTGTAATTGTGGGAGACATGTTCATTGTATAGATAGCAATATGAGTAGTCTTAGACCAAAAATGCTTATTTATATTCTTTTCAGTCCCATTGATGCTCATGCAACTTTCGTAATATGTTCATTTTTCATTTCTAAAATCCCATTTTGTCGTGGAATATACCTACATGTAACCTGTCACTTTATCCCATAAGTCCCAAAAAGTCACTGGACTCACCATAGAGATATTCTCCCCCTCCATCTGACCTCAAGCACTTAACTTTCAAGCATGCTTCTATTTCAAAACAATAGCCTTGAAACTTTTGAAGTGCTCAAACACTTCACCCTTTTCCTTCATGAAATATACCAAGAGTTTCCTAGAGTAATCATCAATGAGTCTCATAAAATACTTACTACCACTACGAGATACATTCTAGATAGGCTCCTAAACATCTGTATGCATAACGTCAAGTATATTCTTGCTTACATTTTTATCATGCAAAAATGGTTGCCTTTCCTGCTTCCCAAATTGACATGCTTCACAAACTTTATGTAATTCTACAACTTTGAATGTAGGCAAGACCTTTTGAACTAGATTAATTTCAGTCTTTACAGATTTCCATGTCCAATACGTTTGTGACATATTTCAATATCTACAACCACACTTTTGCCTTTAGAATACATAATAGCATTTCAGCAAGGATTCCAGTATCCAAAGTGAACATGTGGCAAACTCTGCTTCCCTTTGCAATCAACCTACACTTATTGTTAAAAGTCTTCAACAAAGTAGCCCTTTACATTAAATCTAATCTACAATCCTTGCTCTACCATTTGATCAATAGATACCAAATTATTTATGACGTATAGCACATGTAAAATATCTAACAAACACTTTTTCAATGATCATGGGAGAGACTAACTCATCAAAATCTAGAAATAGCTTCTATAATATATAGAAGTAACAAAATATTTCTAGGCCTTCTCAGTATTAAGGGCACATGAAAGTAAATCATTGTCATCATGCATTGCATCAATAGATGTTAAGGCATCTGCAATGCTTCTCACCTTCAAAACATACTCATTTATAGAAATTTTCCCTTTCTTCAAAGTATTCAACTCTTACTTGAGTTGAATCTTTCATGTCTTTGTATTTATTGAAAACATATTTTTGAAGATTGTCCAAGCTACAAGTGAATTTTTTACATTTCTAATATACCCCAACATAGTGCTATCAATGACTACAAAAGATGGCCAATATAGTACATTTTTGTCTTTCGCATTCCATTCTCTCCATGCCTTTAATTCTTCTATAGTCACAGGATAACTTAACTCTAATTTCTTTTCTTCATCTAAAACAAACTCATAGAGGTCTTTTCTAATAAGAAAGTTCATCGCACAGGAACTTCCATGATGGGTAATTGTTCTTTTCTAGCTTCTTGATGATAGGATTTCCATTGTTCTTAGCCACTGTTACACAAGTGAGTATCAAATAGCAAGCAAAACTTCTGCAATCATTCATAAAATATATACGGTAATAAATTGGATATACTTTTTCCCTAACTACTCAAAAATGCATACAATCTACAACATGTTTATAGACAAGCCTTATCTTTACTTTTTGACAAACACCGTAGACCTTACAGATTCGAAATCTATAACCTATACACTAAGGAACAACTGATACAATCAAAATTATAGTATGCCCTAAAACTGTTTTCCACAACCTTGTGGAGCTAAAATGGGGTCTCAAATGGCCTCAAATGGCCAAAAACATAGCAGATAAGCCCGAAAAGCATTATTTGCAAAATATACACAATTCTGCAAACACATTAAATCTCATAGCAATCTTAGATTTTGCTTTACCTTGCTTTTGGTGCCTCCACATGTACTATCCACAAGGGAAAGAAAGAGAGAATGGGAGAGCTTTGCTTACTTGCTTGAATTCTTGCTCCTCCTCCTCCTTCACTTCAACTTTCAAAACCAACCTCTCTCATCAAAATAGAAAAGAGGGGAGAGAGATGAAGAGACCAAGAGCGTGTACACACACAAAAGTAATGGAGACTTGAGCACACATAGAGATAGGGCTAAAATCTTCTTCTTCCACACAAAAGAACTAAGTCTACAACATGATAAAAGACTAATATGAAAGTACCACAATGTATGTACACTTGGTCACTAAGTGTGAACCCACTAGGAAAGAATAGATGGCACAATAAATGTGCCATAACTAAGGATGAACTACGTGGGTGTAGTCTAGTTGTAAAATCACTAGCATATCCTCACATTAGTCACCTAACATGCCAATGAATAATATCGTGCCACATCACCAAGGCATGTAGTGGGCTGACAGCTCATGTAGAGCTCCACATCTCAACACTCCCCCTCGAGCTCAACATGAGCTCGTGAACTACAAGCATAGACTTGAAGCATCGAAGCTTCTCAACTCCCAAGGCCTTGGTTAAAATTGGCAGCTTCATACTCTGTGCTAACATAAACCAAGTCAATATCACCTGCTAGAACCCGCTCCCAAATGAAATGGTAATGGACCTCTATGTGTTTGGAACGCACATGATACACTAGGTTCCTAGCCAATTGAATGCTGCTAAGGTTATCATAGTAGATGATAACTTTTTTATCAACCTATATTTCTAAATCACCAAGTAGCTTGTGCAACCAAGCTATCTCACATGTTGCAATTGCAATACCTCTATACTCTACCTTTGTACTAGACAAGGCAATTGTCGGCTATTTCTTGCTACTCCAAGTAATAGCAATACTCCCAAAGGGAAACATAAAACCTCTAGTAAATCTCATGTCTGAAGCACTACTACGGACCTAAGTTGCATCTGTGTCACCATGCAAGCCTAATGGTACACCTATACCATAGAATAAGGCATAGTTTAATGTGGACTTGACATAGCGCAATGTGCACCACACTGCATCTAAATGTGGCTTCTGTGAAAGCTACATAAACTCAACCCCAAGCTAAAATCTCTCAAGGGGACAATAGATGTGAGTAGGTCTCGTAATACAATGGGCTAACTTTTAGTGGGAATTTCAGCCTCTAATCTTTCCTCGTGAAATGTCATAGGTATCTCAACCTACTATGCAATAAATCTACCTACTTCTTGCTCACTAGAAGAAGCACTACTTGAGCCCTATCTCCACACATCTGGTTTACTAGCATTTGCCTTTTTTTGGTGATAGAAGAGGTGGCGATGCATCTTGGAAAGTAACCCTTCTTGTTTCCATCTCCTTGAAGAGCTATTTATGCATCTTTTCCTCATTGAAGATTACATTATTAGTATATGATCTTCTTAGCTTTTGGATCCCAAAGGTAATAACCCATTTCACCACTCTGTCCATAGACTATAAAGATGCATTTTTGTGGCTTAGTCTCCAACTTATTACACTTTTCTTTTGGCACATGCGCATAACATCCACATCCAAACACTCTTAAATGATCATATGAAGGTTTCTTACCTATCCAACCCTCCTCAGGAATACCATCATCTAGTATAGTATTTGATGACTTGTTTACCAAATGTACAGCCGTCACCATAGCTTCAATCTAAAAACCTTGAGTAAAATCATCATTTGGAAGCATACTTGGCAAGCCTTTTATTAATGATCATATTCATGCATTCTTCCACACCTTTTTGTGATGGATTACCAAGTGCAGCAAGCTCCATCTTGATGCCAAGTGCTTTACAAATGTTTTTGAATTTGTGAGTGATATACTCTCCACCATTATTAGTCCTACAACACTTTAGTCTCTTTCTAGATTGATTTTCTAGGAGTGCCAAAAAAATTTGGAAGCAACATAATGCATCATTTTTCCTAGCCATAGGAAAAGTCCAAACTTTTCTAGTTGCATCATCAATAAAGGTGACAAAATAGGATGCTCTCCCAAAAACCTTGTAGGCATAGACCCACATATATTATTGTGAACTAAGTCAAGTGGATCACTATCTTTTCTTTTTATGGGTTGAACAAGCATGTTTACCATATATCCAATACTCACATATAGAAAAATCAGCAAAATCAAAAAGCGATAACCCAAACAAGAAAGTGTTTCCATTTCTTTCTAGAACATATGGCCTAACCATGGTAATGCCACTAAGATACACTTGGTTGCTTGGTTATTGCGATTCCATGATCTTTTAGAGTGGATGCATGAAGAGGATACAATGTTCCACATTTGGCTCCTCTAGCTACTATAACAAGCAAGCTCTTGTGGAATTTCCATGACTGACTGCCAAAGGGAAGGTAGAGCCATTATGAAATGAAAATTGCACATCTCCTACACCAACTATGTCACACACATAGTCATTTCCAAGGTAAATAGATCCATGCCTACTACTATTATATGAACACAACCACTCCCCATGAGGAATTACATGAAAAGAAGGACCAAAATCAAGTATCCAATCTTGGTTCAAGTGCCAATTTTATGCAATCAACACATTTGCAGGAATACTAGAAGTAAATAGCACTTTATTATAATCATCATGCGTAGTATTGTATTCACTTCCTCAATCTTCACTTTGTCTTTGCACTCTTTCTTATCAACATCCTTATTATACTTCTTCCTATACTTCTCTTCCCATTTCCATTTATAACATTCCTTCTTAATAGGATCATTTTTACCACAATGTAAGCATTCAATATCTTTCTTGGATGTGGATTTGTTGTGTGACCAGCCATGGTTCTAGTTCTTGCCTTTACACTATTTTCTCCCTCTTTCTTCCTAAATTGCCAATGCCCGACCATTTTTGTCTTGGTTCATGGATTCTTGTGTATTTCTTCAACTAATAAACTACTTGCAACATCATTGAGCTTCAAGTCACCATTTGGAATTACTGATGGTTGTCCTAAATGTACCACATGACACACGTAAGGAAAACAGAAAGATCACCTTAATATCGTCTTCAATCGTCAAATTCTATACCTGCATTTGGCTCAATATTGTGTTGAACTCATTGAGTTCAGAGGCAATACTAGTACCCTCCTTCATCTACAACTCAAATAGTCACATTATTAGGTATACTTTGTTTGAGTCAATCTCCTTCTCATATGTTTTGCATAATTTTTTCCATTAATTATGCGTAGTGGTTTCATTCACAATAGTAAAATAAAATGATTCTACAAAGTGCAATTTGATAGTGGACTTAGCCAATGCATCCAACCCCATGCAATTAGCTCCAAGCATATCTATAGGTTTTGTATCTATGCCTCTTATCGGCCTCAACTGCTTCTTTTATATTAGAACACCCTGGATTTGCTATTTCCACAACTTATTGTGCCATCAATTTTCTTGATATTATAGAGTTCCATGTCCACAAAGGATGATGAAGCCATTTTTACAAACTACAACTAATTGTCAAGGAGAAGCAAGCAACAAGTTAAAAAACTACACTAAAAAACTAATAGAGTTTCTATAATAAAATCTCAATATAACCAAAATCGAGAATAAGCCAAATGAACCATTGATGAGCAATGAGGTATATAATACTATTCAAACACCTTGAAAATAATAGACTGTATTTCATAGCTAATAGTATATGTAGGTCATATACTACGATAGTATATACATCACAATCTTTGCTCCAATAAATGGTTTCCACATGCAACAAAAACTAATAGCAAACCCCAAACAGTAAATATTACAATCTACAACCTCTATAAAACAATCTACAATCTGATACAACATGTATCTAGCAACCTGTAGCCTATTATCTTAACTCAATAACCCATAGATAGCATCTATACAGTGGACACTATAACTTGTGACTTGATTTACAAGTTTTAAATAGTATATGAGAAATTACAGAAAAAGACAAAACATGCTTGCAATATCCACAAGTCAAAAACCAAATCAAAACAACCTCAGATCGAAAAACAAAGCAAATTCAGCCCTTATGAGCTATCCCGAAGAATTTATCAACTACTTCATGCATACTGAGTCTCCCCCAAAATGGAGATCATGAAGAATTTTTCTCTAGTGGTGCAACCTAGAGGCTCCCAACCACTTTGATACTAGTTGATAGAGCTACACGGAGCAAGGAGAATGCACAGAAACGAGGAGAGAGAAATACATAAAGAGAGAGAGAGGGAGAGAGAGAAAGAGAGAGAGAATATGCACCTTTCTTGGTGCGTTGATAGCTCTCTTGGGAGTAACACCTTATTGCCTTATCACTCAAAGAACAATGAATGAGTGTGTACATGTATAGCTAGGATGAATGAGTAAGATAGGTGATCGATCGTATTTGCCATCCCAGCATATATTACCCATTGCCATACACTTCCAACTTATTCCAAGTACATGTCTATATATCTCCCTTTTTCCTTCTCAATTCACTCTCTCTTAAGTTTACGAGAGAGAGGGAGACACACACACACACACACATAGTGTGTGTGTGTGTGTGTGTGTGTGTGTGTTGGGGGGGTGGGGGGGGGGGGGGGGGGGGATTTGAGAGAGAGAGAGAGATACAAAGAGAAAAATAAAGAGAGAGAGAGAGAGAGAGAGAGAGAGAGTAAAGATATGCATACATGTGTATTGTGTGGTATAAGAGAGATGAGAGAGATAATACAAAGATAGATAGAGAGAGAGAGAGAGAGACATATATATATATATATATATTACCCGTTGACTTTAATTCCCTCATCTTTGATCACTTGCTTTGAAAATGTACATTATGTTTTTGTTTTTATTTTATTTAAAAAATAAATAAGTTATAATAAATAATATTATCTAATGAATATATGATTTATTTAAAATAATTATATAAGCATGTAAGTATTTCATTGATAATTTTAAATAATAATTTATGTTTAATTTGTACTTTTTAACTAAATTAAAGTTATTATTTGATTTACCATAAACTTAATTAGATAGTTAATATTATCTCTACGCACTCATGTTAACCATGTATATAGGCTAGGACAAGGTTTATAAAGAATTATATATAATATAGTGTAACATAATATAATATATTATAAATTAGTATATTATAAATTAGTAGTATCTCTATGTGATCATCCTAGCCATATATGGGAGTGGAATGGGAATTTGGAGAAAATTGATTTTAAAAAAAGGAAATAACAAAATATGAAGTGTAAAAAATTAGTTTTATCTTGATGCACTCAATCTACCCACATATGTAGGCTAAGAATGACACCAAATAAATATTTATTATCATTAAGTATTATAAAATATAGAAAATAATAAAATAATTAATTTATCTTTATGTGCTCATCCTAGCCATGTATGCAAGATAAGAATGGGATCATAAAGAAAATATTGATAAATAAATAATACAAATTACAATTATATTAATTATCATATCTTTGCATGCTTATTGTAATCATGTATGTAAGTTGAAACTAGGATTGTAAATATAAGTAATTTTAGTGAATAATAATAGTTAACTTGGCATGTGTATCTTCGTCATACATATGGGCTAGGAACACAATCACTAGATTTAGAGAACCTAGATTTTCCTAGCATATATATCCTAGCCATATATGTTGTCTAGGACTACAATCACCCCATTTACAATAGCCAAACTCTCCTAGCATATGTATCCTAGTGATATATTTGACCTAGGATTGTGACTACAAGTTTAGGAGACCTAGATTTGCATGATGTGTATACCCTAGTCACATTTGTGAGCTAGGACTATGATTGATAGGTTTATTAGAAGTAGATTTCTCAATGCGCGTACCATAGCACATAAGTTCACAAGAACTATAATTAGGTTAGCAAACCTCACGCATAACCTAGTCACACAGGTTGGCATCCTAGGACTATGAATGCTAGGTTTCAAAAACCTAGATTCACTTGACATATATACCCTAGTCACATAGTGAACTAGGACCACTCTATCAGGTTTAAGAGTCCTCAATTTTTGTGGCACGTGTTCCCTATCATCTATGTGGGCTAGCACTATGAACTTCTAGTAGTTTGAGAGTACATGTTGCACATAGAAATCATGTGATATATTACTTTCACACATGAAAATTTTGTGCTTTGAGTATTAGCTAATCATTTATGAAAGCTATTTGCCAACAAGAATAATATATCCATGCTAACCTCTAAGTGTTGCCTATGAACTCTATGTTGAGTTGAAGGGGAAGAAGAAACAATTTGTAGCATTCTTAGTAATAGAGAGGTTAAATGTTCTAGAAGGGCACATCTAGTTTTTGGTTGAAAAGACAATAGGAGCATTTGCAAGGGTGTCAAAACACAAGGCATACACTTAATGTACCAAGAGGTGAATTATGCAACATAGATCATATTGAGAGACCTCCTATGGGTTATCATTGGATACATGTGCAGCAATGTAGTCAACTATTGTTCCCAATTCTCATCATGCGGCCATTTTCCTTATTGATGTTATGTGCAGCAAAGTTGATCCTATGCTAATAATGAGGAAGGTAATTGGAATGGAGTTAGACTGGACCAATTATTGCTATCAAAGTTGACCCTATGCTAATAATGAGGTAGGCAATTGGAATGGAGTTAGACTGTACCAATTTTTGCTATCAAAGTTGACCCTATGCTAATAATGAGGTATTGGAATGGAGTTAGCCTATACCAATTTTCGCTATTGATGAAGGTGACATGCAAAAACCCTATGCCCCCTTGAATCTTAGTTAGGCAAAGGCACTCCATGACAATTAAAGGCACATGCATTCAAGATCATCCATGGTCGCATATACATTAACAATATGCATTATAGGGATATGATGCACAATGACTTGCTTGCATGTGATGCACGATGACTTTATCATGTTGCATTCTAATGAGCAAGCCAACAAAAGTCTACGTCTTGATCAAAAGAGGCAACATGGTAGGTATACCATGGCACACTAGTTAGGATAGTGGCTATTGTCAGATGATCAAAAATACAACCTTTTGAGCCTCTTGATCATGTATCTAAAAGATATATGAGAGCTTTGTCAAATTGTTGATGAATTTTGAGAGTTATGTGATGAAGCAAGCTAGCTACTTGCTTGGCAATGCTTTGTGAGTGCTTGTTGTTGCTTTTAACTTCCTCACCAATTTGTGGTTGCTATGGGACTACTCTGTCAATCCCTCTTGGACTCATTGTAGCTACATTCAATAGCACAAGCTTTTTTATCCTTTGGATCATGTATTTTAACTTTGTGAGAACTTTGTGAATGGTTTAAAATATTCAAAGAGTTATCTCATTAAGCAATATACTTACTTTGGCAGTTCTTTGCAAGTGCTTGCTACCACCTTTTTATTGCTTTCTCATTGCTTTGCAAGTACTTTGATAATATTTTTGGGACTACTTTCTCATTGCTTTATGGTGGGTCAAGGGTGGGGTTTTGGAGAGAGAGAGAGAGAGAGTCCATCACTATTATCATCACAGGGCTGCCATCTATTAGCACTAGCAATCTCTCCCAACCATAAATCTTTATTACTCTTAGTAGCACACCGTTCTCTATCATCACTATCAATATGTCCCTTACCCTCCAATTCAGGCTCATCATTTCCTCTCTTATCCTTATGAGTTATCATCTATCAACTCACACCAAGGCTTCATCATGAAACTCCAAGAATTTTCTAAAGCTTTTTCATAACCCCTAATGCATGATTAATGGGCCTCTATATGGATGCTTTTCTCTAAAATTTTAGAAAAAATATACCCTCCTATATATCTATCACTTATAATAAATGCAAATATATATTCCACATTGACTCGTATGTGAACCATCTATTAAAAATAGCAACTACTTCACTAACCTCTTCAAAGAGACTACTTCACTGATCTCAGCACATTAACTTTGAACATGCAAAAGCATCACTCAAAGACCAAATGCATGGTAAGTGGATGGAAGCGTATCACATGTGCAAGAAGAGGTATGTTATCCAAGTAGGACATCCAGTAGACAACCATATGTACAAGTGAGCATAGGCAAGCACGTAAAGGCGAGTGTTTTACGAAACCCCTTCCTCTCATGCATATTCCAAGTCAAAGATGCATAAGCTTATTTTAGAGAACAATATCCATGTTGTGGATCCAATACAACATCATAAGGGCTACAAAGTTGAGGACAAACATGATTTCTCACTTGATTAAAAGTAAGTGGAGAAATTCAAGGTAACAATAGGCAATGACAAGAGTCAGTAAAAGAGAGAGAACATTATAAGCATGTCTAGATTTCCAAGAATTGACACGAGGAAATTCATAGTTTGCTTACACACACACACACACACACACACACTGCGCGCGCATGTGTGTGTTAAATGAGCCTTTGGACTTGATGTTCAATTGCATTCATTTATGTGTGTGTGTGTGTGTGTGTGTGTGTGTGTGTGTGTGTTAAATGAGCCTTTGGACTTGATGTTCAATTGCATTCATTTATGTATCAAACGCTATTGAAGAACTAAAAGTTGAGGTTTCCTTTACAAAGCAAAGATCATAACACATTCTTATGAGTTTATCTCAAGGCAAGAACTACTAAAATCTTGCCAAGGATATCCTTCAATGGGTTTCTTTTCAAATCTATTGTATATCAATAATAGTATTGTTCACTCACATATATGATATATGATGGCCTTTATACACTACAATGAATAATAGTTTCTTTGAAAATGTAAATGAGCTTTAGGAGACCTAGATATTCAAAACTATGGAGGCTTGTAAAATGTCACTAAATTCATCATAGTTGAACACAACCGATTCTTAGAACCACTTAAGACATACTAATTCTCATTCACATTTTCTTGACATTTGCTTAAAACCAACCATCCTTACCCACAAATGCATGTAGAAAACAAGTAGATGGTCACTATATATCACCAGTGTATCTCACATAGATTAGGATTATCCACAACCTACATGTTACTTTTTGTTATTTGTAATATTGACATCCCCTCAAGTTAAGTATTGCCTGAGGGAAGAAATTTGCCACATGGCAATTTACCAAATGCACTGTAGGGGTGATGTGCCTTAAGAATACTCTCGTATCTCATAAAGAATGGTTACTCTTTCATTAGGAATGTTCCTTACAAGTATGGTCACTCTCTCTTTACAAATTTCCCTTAGAGATACAAGGAAGATTGCATTACAATTCAAGGTTACTTGGCACATCATCGCTGCACTGTTGTAGCAATCCCATCCTTGGACATATACAAGGCATGGCTTAATTAGGGAGTTCAGGAGTTCTCACTGATTTGCCAAGATTGCACCATAGTCCTGTATCTCATAAAGCATGGCTACTCTTTCTTTAGGAATGTCCCTTAGAGGTGTGGTCACTCTCTCTTTACAGATCTCCCATAGAGATACAAGGAAGATTGCGTTACAATTGAAGGTTGCTAGGCACATCATGGCTGCAATTCGATAGCAATCCTATCCTTGGACATATACAAGGCATGGTTTAACTAGGGAGTTCAGGAGTTCTTGCTGATTTGCCAAGATTGCGCCATAGTCGACATGCTACAAAAGAAAGCCAGAAGGATTTGAGAAGTCATGCTAGGCAAGATACTAGAAAACCACACCCATGAGTGCAACTTCCACAGTTCCTAAGGCAATCTTCTTATGAAGACTGATGGTGGGGAGGGAGCTTTCACTTAGATGACTCATCTTACCTTTGCTCAATTGATCCACTCACAAGCACTCTATATGTTCTGTACAGCTTCAATTTGATATCTTGTTAAGTGCCCCAGGCATTCCTCCAGCAATCCTCCAAAACTTACAGGTAACTATTTAGATAGATACCCAGAAGAGGAGCATCAAACTTTGATTTACGTGTTCCATTGGCCAGGCTTATGGTAGATAAACAGTAAGTTTATTCTTGATTCTGCAACAAGTACTTCCTATGTTGTAAGGATTCAGGGACAAATCCTTCAGCAACTTTCCTTTTTTGGGTGCAGCTGCTGTGCTGCAGAGGGGATAAGTGATGCCCGGATTCATTCAGTCAGGTATATACTAGAATAACACATTCATCTCATTCCAAGGTTCAATGGCATTATTCGTGTGGGACATGCTGGCCACGAAGGCTATTAATGCATTTAACTCATTTCAAAGGCCACAATGCCTATTTCCACATTCAATTCACTTCTAAAATATCAAAACATTAAGAGAGGAACAATTGATACTCCTAAATCTGATCAAAACAGGCCCAATTTTCTGAAGACCCAGATTCACATTGCACAAATATTTGTGATCAAAATATCATATCATATACAAAGTGGACACTTGGCTAAACTGCTTGCAGTTTCATACAAGTCAAATCGAATGGAAGCCATTTGCAGGTTAAGTTATCCTGCCCTGCAGCCCACATGATCTTATGCTTCAATAGCTCGGAACATAAGAAGCTTATTTCACCTCAGGCCGTGGTATCTTTTTGTAGTCAAAGGAATTAATATCTATCTTCTGCTGCATTGCCTGTGGTGAAAAGAAAGTAACACCACTAAAATCAGATTGAGTTTGCAAGGCTACTTCCATGAAACCAGAAACCCCAACAATGTTCAAAACATAATATACAGTTATGGAATAATCTAAACCAAAAGGAAGAAGATTTTGGTGTCACATTCCACCACAAAAGGCATGGCAAACCTTAATCACTATGCAATAAGGTTCACGAAGATTTCATTCAGAGCTTCAGCAAAGCCTATTCCTCTAGTGATTGACATCATTAGAAATGAGAGAGGGACAGAGATTACACATACTCAACAATGACTAGCTTGTCCTCTGTTGTTAGTAAGACGATCAACCTTATACATAACATAATGAAATAAGCTCTATACGGATCAAAATGAATCACCTTAAGCTCTTCCTCCAAGTCTACTTTCTTATTCTTCCGAAGCATTCTACCACCCACAGGACCTTCACGAGTGAGCCCCTCTCTGTCTTTTATATTCTCCCACTCTTGTTCATCACGTGCAGCTGCCACATCTCGTCTGATCCAAGTTTTCAAAAAAGATGTGATGAAACCATTTTATAGGCATAGCATATTGAAAGTTCCAAGTTCAACAACATAACACCTTTTCACTCTATAGCAGTTACATTGATTCACAAATCAGCCTGGTAAGAATGAGGGAAGATAGTAAATTTCTGATCTATATGGATCCATAGACTGTTAGAGGATTTACAAGAGTACAACAGCAACATAACACCTTTTCACTCTATAGCAGTTACATTGATTCACAAATCAGCCTGGTAAGAATGAGGGAAGATAGTAAAATTCTGATCTATATGGATCCATAGACTGTTTATAACAACAGAAAAAGGACGTTCCCGAACAAAATGATTCCAATTAACGACACAGTCTGTTCATCAAATTTCATTTTTTAAGCTATTACTCAATTGAATTTTATGGGAAAACAGTAAATCAATTTGACTATGTTTCACATACGGATGATCCCGGTAAAACCGGGATCAATCCTGCTGAGTAGAGGACAAAGTATCAGATATGCTTTTTTTTTGAGAATACACACCAAAACTATTTGAAAATATTTTTATTGGAAGAATCTATAAAATAGGAAAAAGCGTAGTATCTGAATACATAATTTGAAATATCTGTTCCTATATGTTTAAAAAGGCATATCCATCTATAACCGCGAATTCTATTATAAACTAACAAAAAATTTTCCTTTTTTTTTTCTAAGCCTGATTATTTAAACATTTCAAAATTTTTATCTTGGAGTTGAAATTTGTTAATAGAGTCAGTTAAGAGATCCATATCTGGATGATTTTGCGTAATGTAATGTCTAGTTTATCGATTGAAATCTGTCCCGAAAACTAACGAACAATTCATAAAGAGCAATAAGGATAATGAAAAGTAAAATTGAGGAACAGGAGAATAAGACGAAATAGCACGAATTTTCCTTTCTTCCTTGTTTCTCCTGATACTACATCGGCTAAAACTTTAGAACCATTGTTAGTCGGAATAGCAGGATTTGAACCTGCGACCCCCATCACCCCAAGATGGTATGTTAGAGGATTTACAAGAGTACAACAGACCAGACTAGGCCTTTAGGAGTACAACTACAATTCTTCAGTAGACTTACAGAGAGAGTGAATGCTAGACCCCATAAAAAGCGAGCCATTTTTTAGGTGCTAGAAGAGCACAACTGCATTACATGACCTCCACAGCCATCACCTCAAAGGGTGTGACCGCTTAACCCCACGATAACAGAAAAGCCATGTTTTGAGGGGCTAGGAGAGCACCACTGCATCATGACCTCCATTGCTCAAGTGGCTGTAGAGAGAAACCAGATGGAAAATCCTTCCCCTTCAAGGCAATGGATGTCAAGGCATTGAATGTCTAAAGTGTGAAAAAAAATAGGTTCTTCAATGTTACAAGATTTCAGTGTATGACTATGGGATGAGTTATTCAGTGATTTATATGACCTGTCGAGAGTAAGTCAATGAATGATAGTGTAAAGTACCAGTTCATGCTGGACATGTAAGTGACCAAAATTAGGTATCAAAGACCATTACCAATGTGCCAAGATTTATTTTGAGTGGTACAAGTCTTCCAAGCTGAAAAATATCAAAAAGTGATGTTTACAAAAAAGCAACGTTTTCGGCTATTCTCAAAAAAAATTCGCACTTCTAACCATGTTGACTTGTCGACCAGATCTATTCACTTCAATTTGAGAACCCTAATGATCCTATTCTGTGTTTGTATGCAAAAGTTATGGTTGACACAAGTGACAGCTAGGCATAGAAAGAAAAGGACTGCAAGAAAAGCAAAAAGCAAGAGTTTGGAAGGCAAAAAGCATGAAAAGCAATAGTGAAAAGCAGGCCTAAACTATGGTAATTGTTATAAATAGATATATGAACCATTGTTACAAGCTTGGGCAAATAAACAAGTGATTTACTATTGTTATTAACAAGGCTGAAGTAAAAGACAAGTGATTCTACCTCTTTACAGGTACCTTTAGCACTGAAAGGCCTACCTATAAAAGGGTATTTTTAGGACAGATCTAAAGAAATCTTTGCCTACTGCTGTACGTGAGAACCGAGAATATTTGTGTGGCTGTAATTGAAGAGATCCCACATTGATTTTTCAAAGAAAATGGGTTGAATTGGTTCCAACTTGTGTTATGCATATTCAAGCTATTTTGACAAGGTATTCTTAAATATTTTCAAAGTGTTTCCTTTGTATTTTGTTGTTGTAATTTCTTCTTGGCTGAAAGAGTGGTGTTGAGCTATCGTCTCACATTGAGTTTGCCTAAGCTATCATCTGAGGCACAACGTATTCAGCTTGAAGGATTTATTGCAATAGTACAAAGTTTCCAAGAGTAATACAATTTCTTGTTGGGTTTCTCTGTTTCTTGTGTTTTACAGTATATGCAAGAATCCTTGTTCTAGTATTTCTTTCTTCCATCTATCTTCTCTTTTCCTTGATCCCCAGCAAATTAGGCCTAGACCTTTCCAAACCCCGACACCAAGCACTATAAGCAATTCAGAAAAGGGAGTTCATAGTCAATGTACTAAATAATTCTTTTTTATAGCCACATCTTCACCTTGACAGCATACCATATTGAAAGGCTACAATCTAGCATTTTCCACTCCCTCTAGAGCATATCCATGCCAACTAGTGAGTGTCCATGCACACATAGGTGGTGTTGCAAGAGCTCTATTTACTCTTATGTTCACAATTTCTTGAGACTTTCAGTCATGGAGTCCCAAGACCAAGCATCTTACGGATTGTGCCTATGGCAAGACCATAGGGGGCGTGCTTGTGTGTGCGCGCGCACGCGTGTGTGTGTGTAGAGAGAGAGAGAGAGAGAGAGAGAGAGAGAGAGAGAGAGAGAGGATTTAGTACCTAGGCATCATACGGTCTCTTCAATGACCTTGCCTTGACTTTTGTACCTCTATACTTTTTTACCCATGTGACTTGTATTCATTTGATATAATATAATCACTCATTACAAAAAAAAAAGATTCTTTTTCAACTGATCCTAGTGGCGAATCTACTTGCTATGCATTTTACGTATCATTGTGCTCTTATGGGACTCTTCAAGAGCTTGGATACTTAGAAAATAGTGTAGTCAAGTAGCAAGACTTTACTATTACGGAGTTGGTGTGGACCATATGCTATGGATCAAAGGTATATCCTTTGGGGTCGTTGGTGGGGTGTACCCAATTCACTTGCAATACCCTATTCCAAACTTGATAATGTTGGAGGCTATCTCAAGTCGGGGCCTTCCTTGGCACATCAAAGGTCTAGCATAGAGGATTTGATCTTTGTCTGTGAGGCTTTGAGGCTTTTATATAGTCATCAGATATTGGCAATAAATGAGGCTTTTATGTAGTTATCAAATGTTGCCTCTTTATCGTAGAGAGGTGAAAGGAGGTGACAAATAGTGATATCTTCTTCAATGAGCCTAAATAGGCATCACTCCTTTGCAAAGGCTCCTAAATCTCAACCTAAAAAGAGAGAATTTTCACTTACAATATAGATGTGCATGTGTGTGCATGCACGATTGCATGAGGGCATGCAAGCAATGCATGTCACAAACATGTGTGCATGCATGCTTGCATGCATGTTTGATGTACATGCACGTGTGTGTGGTGTGCACACATGCAATGCATGCAGGCAGGTGGGCATGCAGGCATGTGTGAGAAATATTTTAGCACCATCACTCCATAAAAGGGTCTAACCTTTGTATTCCCATTTCTACATGTAGTCCTTGGTCTCTAAATGAACTAGGTAAAATCCTATTACCTTTGTAATCCATGGTATTTTTTCACCACGTCTGGTATTTCACACACACAGTGTGCACATGCACATATGTGTTCACCCCCCCCCCCCCCCCCACACACAAAAAAAAAGTATGCATGCAATGTACAAACAGGCGCTAACAATTCTTTTCTCTGATTCTGTTTGATGACCAGTTCATTTCTGCTCTTCTTCACTGGTTATGATTTGACAAACATAGAGAAAGACAGTTTACAGTTGTAACATCCTAAGGAGTTCTTCCTACATAACAACAAATTATGGCATGAAAAAGGGCGTGTAGTGAGAGAGAGAGAGAGAGAGAGAGAGAGAGAGAGAGAGAGATTACCTTCCTTGCTGCAAATGTGCAAGACCATAACAGCCTACAATGGTCAAAGAGATGAGTGGCAGTCCTACATGAAAGAAAGGGCTTCTTCTGCCCAGCCTTTTAAACCACGAGCTAATGGTGCTTGGCTGAACCATCTGATGGGCATCCACTTCTATATGCTTCGTTCTGCAGAGGTGGTTGCAGCATGACAAATGTGAGTATGACAACAAAAGGTAGAAGTATCTCCTATTTGATTAAGTTGCACAAGAAGATCAACAATTTACATGGCCTTATATTTAACACAAACCTGTGAGAGGGCACCATGGAAGCAAGCACAATAAACTCAAGGCACGAACATGAACACAATGGACAATGTACAAGAGTCACTCAGCAATCTTAAGATAATGTATATGACTAGTTCAAAGACGCAAAATGCATGATTCACAATTTCACACAGTCTTGCAACTTAAAAGACTTAGAATTACCCAAAACAACTTGCAATTTATTTTTTTTTCGTGACCAAAATGAGATTTTTTAGCCTAAAACATCCTTGAAACAGAAACAGCCAAAAATGCTTTTCTTGTTAAGCTAAAATAAGCATTACATGCTGAATTAAATGAGAACCCTACAGTGGTGTGTGGTTCAAGAGAGTCTAAAATGGTGCACATTACAAGATCCCAAAACTTTTTATAAATAGGTAGGCTGCCCTCCATTCAACCCAATCTCGTTTCTGTAGGTTTCAAGCCTTCTAGCCACATGGCACTCTACTGCTGCATTCATACCTGCTAGCCGCCGCCCTGCCCTAGAGGACTGCTGAAACTCTCGGTTTACTGCAGGATACAGCAGCCACATCACCATCCTCGTCTATGCTTACTACACAGGCACCGTATAGGCAACCCAATCATTAGCTGAATCTGCATTTGCTGGTTTTCTCTCTCCTTTTGGTGTTTGATCAACACATCATCTACTGCTGCGTTTGCTGCTGTCCAACATCTTGGAAGCTGCCTTGTAGCGTTTCAAGATCCATCAAGCATATGACACTCTCCCGCCCATTACCTTTACCTCGATCCTCCAAACACGAGAGTTCGAGGTGTGAAGAAATACTCTAAACACAAAAAACACAGAGTGAATAGTACGATAAAGCACGAACTAATAACAAAGAACAGAGTTAGTGTTAGGGTAACTAAGAGACAGTGAACACAATGAAAAAAGATCCCGAAACACAACAAGGCAACCTCCGTGTGTCAAATAGTAGCAAACATAGCCCATAATACAGAAAAGTTTTGGAAACAAGGAAAACTGGAGATTTGGATTTTTTGCTGAATTTTGGGAGTGGGAAAATGGCATTCCAGATTGTACACAAAAATAAATATATTATTACATGGATATGTATATATATCAATCCTACAACAACATGTATCCAAAGTTTATGTTGGGAATAAAGGGCCATCGTGCCTTTTAAATGTGCACGGGTGTGAACACACCCTTAGCACATTGTACTTTCATACATATATCTATCTAAAACCTAAAGTGGTACGCTCGTCATTGTACCGAAAAAAACGTGTTCACTCACTACTCTGCTCACTTGCACTCTCTCTGTCTCCCTCACTGAGCGTAAGGTCTGTCTACCTCTATCTCCGTGCCTAATCGATTCCTTCAAACTGGTATCAGAGCATAAGGTGCTACAAGTACTGCAGACGATCGTCAGTCAGGCTGAGGCAGTCGTGAGCTACAGAAAGCGGACAAGCTGTGGAGTGTGTGCAAGGGCCAACCTCCGGCTGTGCGCCAAGGCTCGGGCGAATGTGGCAGAACGGTAAACGCGCTGCCTTGAGATGGCAGTGAGGCCACTCGTCATCGCGCGACGCGTGACAGGACCAGCGGGAAAGGACAGGCCTGACGAGGCGCGCAATGCATGATAGGACCAGCAGGCAAGGACAAGCCTAAGGGGACGCGCGACGCGTGACAAGACCAGCAAGCGAGGACAGGCCTGACGGGTCAACGGACCCATCATCCAAATTTTTTTTATAAAATCTTTTTTTGTTACTCCTCTCCTCCGGGCATTCGCGCGCGCAAGCACAGTGTGCAGATTTGTGCAAAATTGAGCCAAAAATTTGGGATTTTTCCCAGATTTTGGGAATTCGATGCAGAACAAGCAAATCTGTCTCAGAAATTGCAGGAATTTTTGACATTTTGTCCCCAACATTTGAGGCTTTTAATGTACATGTGCAATTTGGGCTGAAATTAACTCGATTTCTCCACATTGAGGCAGCACATTGGACCCCGTGCAATTTGGGGCTTTTGCGATTTGGGCAAAATTTGTGCAACATTTGGTCATTTTATGTACATGCAGGTTGAATTCTGCGCAATTTGGACATCAACACTTGGTGAAATTTGGGGGTTTTGCTGAAATTGCTTTATTTTGGCAAAATTGGACAGTCCTATACATGACAGAGGAAATGCAGATGTGTGTTTGATGCTTTTGAGCACAAAAATTTGGGGCTTTTGACCGTTCGTGTCAATTTGTATGCCCGTGGGTACACGTACAACAAAAATTGCAGCTGAAATTTTGGAATTTCTCATGTAATGCGATGCACATGCCCTTTGGAACAGCTGTAATCAGTTGAATAATGCTGTAGCACTTGGTTTGGTGCTTCTGAAAACTGAATTACAGATCTGAAATCTGTACTTCTGCGTAATCATTTATTGCTGATTGCTACTTGTTTGTACCTTGGTCACTTGGGTGACAATTTGGGCCTGCATTTACTGGTTTTTTGGTCACTTTTGAGCTGAAAACCATGGCTGGCAGCAATGACAGCAGTAATTTGATGCATATAAAGAAGCTTGAAGGTGCATATAATTTTGCAGTGTGGCCAAAACAGTGCTACAATATCCTATTACAAAAGAAGCAGGCAAAGCCGATCAAAACTAAAGGGGCAAAGCCTGCGGACATGGATCCGGACGATTGGGATGAGTTGAATGAGCTTGCATGCTCAACCATAGAGCTATCAATTTTTTATGCCTTGCTCTTCAACATTGAAGGTTTGGATTTTGCATATGCTATATGGACTAGACTGGAAGAACTATATGCACAGAAGAGTGCTGCAAGTAAAGTGTATTGGCTGAAAAAGCTTATGGATTTGTGTATGAAAAAAGGTACAGCAATGTCTACTCACTTGAGTGAGTTTAACTCCATTTTCAGCCAGCTGGTTGCCTTGAAGTTCATGATTGATGAGGAATTTAAGGCTACTTTCTTGCTTTGCACTCTACCAAAGAGTTGGGATACATTCAGGACTGCTATGAGCAATTCTAATGTGATCATTTTGTATGCTGATATAGCGAGTGCTCTACTTATGGAAGAGATGAATCGGCAGAACAATGCATCCAATAAGTCTTCCAGTGCTTTGCATACTAGGGGCAAATCACAGCAAAAGAGCAAATATGATGGCAAGGGACGCAGTAAATCACGTGGCAAAGATGTTGAATGCCATCATTGTGGCAAGAAGGGTCACTTTAAACGTGACTGCTACAAATGGAAGAAAGAGAAAGGAAAAGGCAAGAAGACAGATGATTGCAAGGAAGAGAAGAAGGACAGTCAGCCTAAGAAGAGCAGTGTAAAAATTGAAGAGGTGAAAGTAGTCACTCATGACAGTGACAGTGGGAGTGATGTACTCTTTGTCTCTTCACATTTTGGTGCACATGCTCTACTTGCAGATACAGATGATGACATGCATACTTGGATTCTTGATTCAGGTGCTTCCTTTCATGTCACCCCTCATCGTGAGTGGTTTCCGCATATACAGGGGGTCAACATGGTGTTGTCCATCTTGGGGACAACTATGCATGTGAGATTGCAGGTATTGACAGTATGCAATTATAGTTTTAGCATGGCTCTGTCTTTACACTTCAACATGTACGGCATGTACCTCAGCTCAAGAAGAGCTTGATCAGTACAAGGCAGCTAGATGATGATGGTTTTCATACCACCTTTGGTGATGGAAAATGGAAGATCTGTAAGGGATCTAGGGTTATTGCCAGAGGTTGCAAGAGTGATACGTTGTATCCACTTCATGTATCTAGTGTGCGTGACCAGTTGTATCCACTTCATGTTTCTTTGTGGCATGGCCAGTTGGGACACATGAGTCAAACAAGAATAAAAGTGCTTTCTCGTTTGGGTTACTTGCCTTGTCTTCGTTATGTTGATTTTGAGCACTGTGATCATTGTATTTATAGCTCCACAGACTTCTCACAAAAAGTCTCTTTCTTTGAAATCTTCTCCTCTAGAGTAAGTACATTCGGATATATGTCAAATGCCAAGATTATCTTTAGGGGAAAAGAAATATTTTGTCACCTTTGTCGATGATGCTACACGGAAAGTATAGATTTACCCTATTCGTAGCAAGGATGAAGTGCTTGATAAGTTTAAAAAATTCTTGGCATTGGCTGAAAATCAGACAGATAAGACACTTAAGTGTCTTCGCTCTGACAATGGTGGGAAATATGTGTCCAAAGCCTTTCAGACATTTTGTGACAGCAAAGGGATAAAGAGAGAGCTCACTGCCCCTCATAATCCACCCCAAAATGGAGTTGCAGAGCGAATGAATCGAACCATACAGGATAAGCTCCGTACAATGTTGTCTCATACTGCACTACCCCATGGTTTTTGGGCAAAGGTTGTTATGACAGCCGTTCACTTGATTAATCGGTCACCAAACAAGTCTTTTGGGGGGGAGGGGGGGGAGGGGAGTTCCCCAAGAAGCGTGGTCGGGCAAACCACCTTCATATGCTCATTTGAAAGTGTTTGGTTGCGAGGATTTTATGCACATTCATAAAGAAAAACGCAGCAAACTTAAGGCAAAGTCCTGTAAATGCATTTTCCAAGGATATGGTGACGAGGGTGAAATGAGATATAAATTGTGGGATCCCGAGAAAAGGAAAATAGTACGCAGCAATGACGTTATCTTCCGGGAAGATCGCATGCACAAACAATTCGAAAAGACTAAGGAGGTCCGTAGGGTTGTATTCCGTGAAGAAATACCTTTTGGACAACAAAATGTGCCCGTTGTACAATAGCAAATACCTGCTGTAAATGAACCTGTAAATGCAGGAAATGATGCTGGAAATGACCAGCCAGCTATTGCCCATGAAAATGAGCCATTATATGTGCAGGAACAGCAAGCTGTTAATGTTGATTTGCAAGCTGAAATGCCAGGACAGCATGGTGAAAATGAAACTTTGCAGGAACAGCCAGCAAACAATGACCATTGGGTTAGGAGATCGTCTAAGGCTACTAGACAACCTGACAGATTTGTTCCTGGCGCAATTGATGTGGCTGAATATGTCATGTTGACATACTGTGGTGAACCTTCTTGCTTCAGGGAAGCAATGGACAGACAGGAAAGCAAGAATTGGTATAAAGCCATGCTGTCAGAGATGGAATCTCTTGAAAAAAATGACACTTGGGACTTGGTGCAGTTGCCTAAAGGGCAAAAAACCCTTCCATGCAAATGGGTTTACAAAATGAAGGTCACTTCTGGTTCCTCACCAAAGTACAAAGCAAGATTGGTTGCAAAGGGGTACAAACAGAAACATGGAATTGACTTTGATGAGATTTTCTCTCCTGTAGTTAAGATGACTACATTGAGAACCACTTTGGGCTTGGTTGCAGTTGAGGATATGGAGCTTATACAAATGGATGTAAAGACTGTGTTTTTACATAGTGATCTGCATCAAGACATGTATATGCAGCAATCTGAAGGATTTGTTGAACAAGGGAAAGAACAAATGGTACGTAAACTCAAAAGGGGTTTGTATGGGCTGAAACAAGCACCAAGAGAATGGTATCATAAGTTTGATACATTCATGCAATCCCAAGGCTTTCATAAAAGTCAAGTGGATCACTGCTTGTACACCAAGAAGGCAGCAGATGACAACCTGATTATCTTGGTTTTGTATGTTGATGACATGTTGATTGCTGGGAGGGATACTCATGCCTTCGATTCATTGAAGCAAAGTCTTCAAGGCAGCTTTGACATGAAGGATCTGGGTGATGCAAATCACATTCTTGGAATGCGAATACTCAAAGATAGATCTAAAGGTTTACTCTATCTATCTCAACAGGAGTATATCTCCAAAGTTTTGCAGCGTTTCAATATGGAAGGGGGGAAAACAATTGGGGTTCCATTGCCTCCATATGTGAAACTCAGTGCAGAGGACAGCCCTACATCTGATAATGAGAAGGCTGAAATGGCCAAGATACCATATGCTTCAACTGTTGGCAGTTTGATGGATGCTATGGTTGCTACACGTCCTAACATTGCTTTTGCAATGGGACTGGTTAGCAGATACATGGCAACCCCTGGCAAGAAGCATTGGGATGCAATGAAAGGTATTATGAGATACCTCAAAGGCACAAAGGAGTTGTGCATCTGCTTTGGAAAGCAGAAGGCATCTGTTGTTGGCTTTACGGATGCAGACTATACTGATCATGCGGACTATAGGAAGTCCACTTCTGGGTATCTGTTTACTTTCACAGGAGGAGAGGTCTCTTGGATCTCCAGGCTACAAATGTGTGTTGCATTGTCTACTACAGAGGCAGAGTATGTAGCTGCCACTGAGGCATGCAAGGAGGCTTTATGGCTTTCACGTCTGGTGGGAGAGCTTGGCATCACAGAGTTGCATGTTCTCCATTGTGATAGTCAAAGTGCTATCATGCTAGCACAGAATCCTGTCTTTCATGCAAAGACAAAGCACATACAGGTGAAGTATCACTTCATTAGAGATGTACTTGACAACAAGAGCATTGAGCTTGTCAAAGTGCATACAGATGATAATCCTGCAGACCTTCTCACAAAGGGTCTTCCAGCAAAGCGGTTTGCTCATTGCCGACAGATGATGGGAGTTGGATAGATATATTTATTTCAACTTTGTACATACTTAGACTTAGCTTATTCTTTTCTCCTCTTAAGACACATTGCCTTTAGGTGGAAGGTTGTTGGGAATAAAGGGCCATCGTGCCTTTTATATGTGCACGGGTGTGAACACCTTTAGCACATTGTACTTTCATACATATATCTATCCAAAACCTGAAGTGGTACACTCATCATTGTACCGAAAAAAACGTGTTCACTCACTACTCTGCTCACTCACACTCTCTCTGTCTCCCTCACTGAGCGTAAGGTCTGTCTACCTCTATCTCCGTGCCTAATCGATTCCTTCAATTTATACAAAACTTTTGAGTCTTCATGTCATATGATTGAAATCATGATTCATTACACATGTCACGAGTGAAGACTCAATGGTTAAGACAATTTAACATAGTTAAAATATTTATAAAAACTTTAAACAACAAAATAAAGTCCAATCGGCACTAAGTATAAATAAATAATGAGTGATAACTATCAACTTCAATGAACAATCATGATATCATCATATGCATGTGACATGTATAATGCCACTAGTGACTAGTGACTAGTAACTAGTAACTGTAATGCTAAACTGACTCCCAAGTCCTGACTTCTCAGATATCATGAGTCTAGTCCCTAGACTCTAGGAGTCATGACTCTACTAGATTTTGAGGATCCATGGATTGACATACCTTCAAAACAGATCTAGCACCATGATAAGGTAATACCAAATAGGAATTCGGAAAGAAAGTTAAGAAATAACAAAAGATTGAAGTAGGAGGAGGGGAAAAAATTTTCAAAAATGAAGGTAGAAAAAGAAGAACTCAAAAAAAAAAGAAACAAAGAGAAAAACCTAGGGGGAGGAAAGAAGAAAAAATAGGAAGGAAGGAAGGAGGACGAGGAGGAGAAGGACGTGGTGCTGGTGGAAGAGCTGTAGGAAGCAATGTGTTTCAATATAGAGGAGGAGATAGTTGCGCAAAAGACAAGGGTAAAACTGAAAAACAATCTGCCCGTCCACGACATAGTGTGCCGAAATAGCATTTCCCCATTTCTGTTCTAGACCGAAACAACCATTCTGTTGTGAGAGTGCGCAACGGAAGAAGAACACGAACACAGAGGAGAGGAGAGAGAAAGCAGAGAATGAAGGAAGAAAGTCTGCACTGACTGAGATGAATGCTGAATACACTGAAATGGACAGAACAGTCCCTGCACGCAGCCCGGAGCGTCAGTGAGGGGACCAGGACAGACTGGAAGCAGTGGCAGCACCAATGCCGGAGATGGAGATGACGGAGGCAGTGCTGAACCTGCAGAGCATAATGCTGGGATGACTGGGGGGGCTGCTATATATAGCCCCCAGGCCAGAAAACTGGCCGACCAGCCAAATCTGGCCGACCTGGCCAGATTTGGCCGACCAGCCAGATCTGGCCGACTTTGGCCAGATCTGGCCGACTGCCCAGAAAATGGGCAGACTGCATAAAAAACAGCCCAGTTTGGGCTGTATGACACCCAAGGCTGCTGGCTAACCAGGGCAGCCACAAAATGAACTGACAGAGCTCCTCTGTCTCCTGTTAGACTCTGACAGGAGCTCACAACCAGGAGATGACAGACTGAGAATGATAAAGAGCAGGCTAACACCCCCTCTCAACTCCTGGGAGAGTCTGAAGACCCAAGAACCGCATGTGATAAAGCAAAGAAGCCTGAGGCAAAAGGCTTCGTAAAGAGATCAGCTGCATTGTCCGCCGTAGGACAATAGACCACCACCAGCTCCGAATCCACGATCCGCTCTCAAACATAGTGATACTGAACCTCAATGTGCTTCGTGCGAGCATGAAACACCGGGTTCTTGGCCAGAGCAAGAGCACTCTGGTTATCCACGCGCAGCTCCGTAGGTTCGGTCTGGGAAAAACCAATCTCCGCGAGTAAGCGACGGAGCCAAACTGCCTCCATAGCGGTCGAACATAGGGCCCGATACTCAGCCTCTGTAGAAGAAAGTGCCACAGTAGGCTGCTTCTTGCTGCTCCAAGAGACAGCACCAGATCCAAGGGTGAAAGCATAACCTGTAGTGGATCGTCTCGAATCCACATCACCTGCCCAATCAAAATCACTCCATCCAGAAAGAGTAATCCCATCTCCATACATGATCCCGAAGGATCGAGTCCCCTGTAAATAGCGAAGAACCCGCAAGGCCGCCTGCCAGTGATCCTGGGTAGGAGTTTGCATAAAAGAAGACAATAAAGCCACCACAAAAGAGATATCCGGCCGAGTGTGAAGCAGCCAGATAAGAGAGCCGACAAGGCACCTGTAACGGGTGGGATCGGTAAGAGGAACTCCAGCTGTCAAAAGCTTGGACTCGGGGTCCATGGGGCATGAGATAGGCCGACACTCAGCCATATCAAACTCCGCAAGAAGCTCGGAGATGTACCTGTACTGCGAGATAAAAATGCCCTGTGCCATCTGATAGATCTCCAGGCCTAGAAAGAAGTGAAGGATCCCTAGATCCGTCATGTCAAACTCCTGCTGAAGAATGGACCGTGTATGCTCCACCTGCTGAGTGTCGCTCCCTGTAATGATAAGATCATCCACATACAAGATAAGGAACACCGAAAGAGAATCCACAACCCGTAAGTAGAGGTTGGGATCATAAGCGGAGCGCGCAAAGCCACTCTGTAGAAAGAAGCGGTCAATCCGCTGGTACCAAGTACGAGGAGCCTGCTTTAGTCCATAAAGAGCCTTCCGCAACCTGTAGACATGATCCTCCTTCCCCTGCACAAGAAAACCAGGAGGCTGTGAAACATAAATCTCCTCCTCAAGAACGCCATTCAGAAAAGCAGACTTGACGTCCATCTGATAGACAGGCCAACGGTGGTGAGCAGCAAGAGCCAAAAGAACTCGGATGGTGGACATCCTGGCTGTAGGAGCAAAAGTCTCGAAGTAGTCCAACCCTGCACGATGTGCAAAACCCTTGGCAACAAGCCTAGCCTTATGCTTGTCCAAGGAGCCATCTGCAAGATACTTGGTCTTAAAGACCCATTTCACACCAATCACCTTCGGTTTCGCGGGACGCGGAACAAGCTCCCACGTATGGTTTCGCTCGATGGAATCGAGCTCGGCCTGCATAGCCTGTCTCCAAATATCCTGTGCAAGAGCCTCCTCCACAGTGGAAGGCTCAGAATCCTGAAGAATCTGTGACATAAGAGCATAGTTCACACATAGTGAACTGTCCCGTTGGGCCTGTAAACGTGCTGATCGACGTGGACCTGTAGAAGAAGCAGGAAAGTGAGTAATACCTGAATCCTGCATGAGCCGGCGATACCATAAAGGAATCCTGAGAGACTCCTGCTGCTGTGAGGGAGACCGGGGGGTCTCCGGAACCTGCAAAGCACCCAAATCGGAGAGGGACTCCCCCTCACCGAGTGAAGGTAGATCCTCCGCATCTGAAGAAGGCTGTATATCCCGTGAAGATCCCGAAGTGGCGGTAGAAGAGCTCGTAGTAGACGGAGGCACATCCACCACAGGGGAAAGGGAAGCCGAAGGAGGAGGAATAGGAGGGGTGCTAAGGCGTATCCTGGAAGGAAGGGTAGGGAGAGAAGGTTGGGGTGGGGGGGTGGGGGGGGGGGGGGGGTCCGTCGATGATGAAGAAACATCTGTAATGGAACCATCAATCGGATCCTCAAAGGCCGAAGCCTCATCAAAGATCACATCCCTGCTCACCTCAACCTTCCGCATCGTCGGGTCGCAGAGCCGATATCCCTTCGTGGTCGTACTATAACCAACGAAGATAAGCTTTCTCGACTTAGAGTCGAACTTTGTCGTCCTCTTTTTCTTGTCCACATGGACAAAAGCATCGCACCCAAAGATGCGAAAATGGGACACGGAAGGCTTCGTCCCAAAGAAAGCCTCATACGGAGTCATGTCCTGTAACGCCGAAGTCGGAGAGCGGTTGCGAATATGCACCGCTGTAGCCACCGCCTCACCCCAAAGGAAATGAGGAAGACTCCTATGCTCCAGCATAGATCGGGCCATCTCAATCATGGTCCGATTCGCACGCTCCACCATACCATTCTCTGATGGTGTGTTCGGATGGGAATACTCCACCCGAATACCATGATCCCTGCAAAACTGAGAGAAAAGGTGAGAAGTGAACTCGCCACCGTGATCAGCTCGAACGCCACGAACCTTGGAAGTTGTTTGGGTCTCCACAAACACCTGCCACTCACAGAAACGGGAGTACGCCTCGCTCTTGTACTCCAAGAAATAAGGCCACACATAACGACTAAAGTCGTCCACAATCAGCATCAAATACTTGGCCTTCCCAAGGGAGGCCGTGCCCATAGGTCCGCAAAGGTCGGTGTGAACCAACTCAAGCGGAGAAGTAGCCCGCCTGGTAGCAACCTGCGGGTGAGGCTGCCGATGCTGCTTGCCCCTCAAGCAGCTAGGGCACAAAGTGTGTAGAGGAGGGAAATCAGGAAGTCCCTCCACCATCTTCCTCCTAGAAGCCCGGCGAAGAGAATCGAGGTTCAAATGACCATACCGAGCATGCCAAAGCAGCCCAAGCTCATGGGAGGTCCGCGCAGCCAAGGCTATGAGCGTATAAAGCCCACCCTCCTGTGTACCTGTCCAAAGAGCATCACATGTAGAAGCATCCTCCACTGTGACTGCATCCTGTGTAAAAATGACTCGGGTACCTAACTGAGTAAGCCCATGCACAGATAATAGGTTAAAACCCAAATCAGGGACATAGAGAACTTTGGCGGAGGAAGACCGCCTGTCAGAAAACATAGGTAAAGTCCCCACGCCTCGAACAGGAACTGTAGAATTGTCACCAATAGTGACTGTACCCCCTCTGGAACGAAGATCCTGAAGCCAATCCTGACGGAAGGTCATATGTGAAGATGCTCCACTGTCGACGAGCCAAGGCTTCTCCTGTGTGGTAGAAGCTAGGGCAGTGTCCTCCTCAACAAAGACATGCACAAACGCAGATTCTGTTGTGGCTGGGGCCGCCTTTAAGTCCTTCTCCTTAGGCTTCAAATGGGGATACTTCTACCAACACTTCTCCTCGGGATGAGTGCCCTTCCCACAATGGGGACACTTGGGCTTCTTCTCCTTCGCATCCTTCTTGTCCTTGGCCTTCTCCTTCTTTTGTTTCTTCTTCTTGCCGCCACCTGTGCCGGCCGTAAATGCCTTGGTGGAGCCCCTGGCTCCCACCTCTTTGAGTCGCTCGTCATGCTCCAAGACAAGCGGGGAAAGCTCCTCCCATAGGAGTGTCTCACGGGTCCTCGAAGTGATGAGGCTGGTGTAGAAGACATCATAACGGGGTGATGGCAGCTGAGTCAACAGAATCATCGCCATATCCTCAGACGATATCAGACGACCAAGAGAGGCTAGCTCGCCTCGCATATCCTCCATCTTCGTGATGTGCTCCTTCATGGAAGAAGAACCATCAAGACTGAGCATCCGCAACTTCTTCTCCAAGGAAATCTTGTGGGCAAATGTCTTGTGCTGATACAAAGACGCAAGCTTCGTCCACACTTCCACCGCGGTCTGTAACCTGTGAACATGTACAAGAACAGAATCATGGAGACTCATAAAAAGAAAGGAACGGGCTCGAGAGTTGAGCCTATCCCATAAGGCTGCACGGTCCATAGAGGTGCCATCGGACGAATCCATGGGAGGACGGTCGATGGGCGAAGAAACAAGCTCCCAAAGGTCAAAGGTATCGAGGATGCATGCCACCTTGCATGACCATAGGGAGTAGTTGGAACCATCCAACTTATCTTCCTTCAAAAAGGAAGGGAGAATCGGCACCTGAATAGAGGGAATCAAAGAAGGCATCCGCACATCTGAAGCAGTCTTCACTGAAGAAACCTTCGCGGTAGATGGAACCCTCTGAGATGCATGGACTGAAGAAGGACGAGTGCGAGGAGGTTCTTCCCGATGTCGAACTTCAAGATAATCCCGCCTCCGCTCAGAGGAATGATGAGAGAGAAGTTCATCCTCTGAGTCTTCAAAGCCTGAAAACTGGTAAGACATCTTCCAATCTGCAAAATACCAAAAAAAGTTGTGCCGCTGTCGAAATAGGACCAGCAATGTGGTCACCAACCACCAAGACGCAGGCAGAGAATGCCTACAAACACTTGGATCTGCAAAACGCAAAGATAACTGATGTCAAGCACCAGAGAAGAGACCACCAGCACCAGGAAACAGCCCGGACAGAAGTCGCCAGCAGGAGAAGTGCCCTGGAGTGGAAGCGACCAGCAGAACAGCAAAACGCAGCCTGTAGGGAGGTCGCCCAGCAGCAGGAAGGACAGCCTGGTGGAAAATGCAGGGTTTCTGCGTCGCTGGATGACGTGGCAGCCTCTGCAGTCAGCGTGGGCAGCAAAACGCAGGCTGAAAAGCCTCCTGTAGCAGTCGCCTGGCAGTTGTTGATCTGTTGGCAGCAGCAGTAGAGTATCTCACTCCTGAGGGTATGTCCTCCGTGCTCTCAATCAGGCGATGATACCATGTGAGAGTGCGCAACGGAAGAAGAACACGAACACAGAGGAGAGGAGAGAGAAAGCAGAGAATGAAGGAAGAAAGTCTGCACTGACTGAGATGAATGCTGAATACACTGAAATGGACAAAACAGTCCCTGCACGCAGCCCGGAGCGTCAGTGAGGGGACCAGGACAGACTGGAAGCCCCAAAAAAGGGCACCATCCTAGACTGACTGTGTCTATTTATAGGCCACTCTCTCATTCATTCCTTACGGCTGATTCATTCAGTCCGTCACCTCTTCTCTCCAGCCTCTCCACTACCCTCACACCCCTTCAGGAGGACATTGCGGTTCATGGTTTGTGGCTGTCTTCATCATCTTCCTTGTGCTACGGCATCCTTGGTCCCTAGTATCACATTCACTCCATGATTTTGAACTTCATCCTTCCATTCATCAGAGTTTCTTCTCTCTTCTCTTCTCTTCTCCATGTTTGCCAAGTTCACTCCGTGTTCCTCCCCGTACTGTCTCGCTGGTACGTCAACTTTTGACATGTATCAAGAGAAGCAGCCCTTCGACAACATTTGATACATCCCAAGTCCAAATTTCTCCCACACAGCAGTGAATTTGCTGTAATTTCACTGTCAAAGCACAAATCGGCTTAAAATGCATCACCGATGTGAAAAGCCCCAAAGTTTTTGCAATAAATTTGCACGAATTGCATTAATTCATCAACGCGAGTGTCAAATATGAGCAAATGTTGTAGACTCTTTATAAATTCTGCAAAATCCCCAAATTTTGGGGTCAAATGTGCACAAATCACAGTGAAATTGGCTCAACTGAGCAAAATTTCACTTGTAGAAGAAAAAGTCCCAAATTTTTGAAGCAAATGCACACAATGTCTATAATTTTTGGGTCAAATGTCACTGTTCTGCATGTCTAATAATTTGGAAAAAGCCCCAAATTTTCAGGTGTAAATTTTCATAGATCTGAGCCTTATGCATAGGCGAGTGCACCCGTACCAATGATTAGAGGGCAGATTGCAAAAAATAGTAATAAAATAGAAAAAAATGATGAATAAAAACTAAGGAACATGTTGCCATTGACCTTAAGCTGCCGCCTCGTGGTTGCCTAGTGTCGCGTGTCCATCTGACGTGCTGCCCATTTGCTGTTCGTATCTATGCTTGATGTTCCTGTTGTTGACGAGCCATGCCAGCATGTCGCTTGCAGACTTGTTCGTCTCCTGGTGCCGACAACCTGTAAAACGTTGTTGCTTGGTTAGAAATTGATCTCAGACTTGTCATGCCTATCGTAGATTGGTCAGACTGACCATTGATTGAACTCAATTGCCTATCAACTCACACTCATATGCAGAGATTGACCCGTCTAGTCCTCAAGAAGCGCGCACACACTTGCCAATGCTTTGATACTAGTTTGAAGGGTGCGAGAGGAAGAACTCAGGTAGTGTGCGTGTCGAGGTGTATTCAATAGTGCAATGCAGAGAGAGTGGAGAGTCAAGAGATGGGTGTATACCGGTGCGGTACTTACAAAGAATAATAGAATGTATATACTTAGGGTATGGCACACTAAACCCGTAAGAGTGCGCTCACATCTGCAAATAAATATACACATGAGAGTAGCGTAAGGGCCTTTACACCCAACGGATTCTTCGTGACAGTGAGCCTACTTCAATTGATGAGGCTCTTGTCCTGGATATTTGTAGAGAGGCTATGTAGGATGAGCTCGATTCTATCGAGCGAAATCAGAGTTGGGAGTTGGTTCCACGTCCTCGACAATGGAAGGTGATTGGTGTGAAGTGGGTCTATAAGACCAAGTATCTTGCAGATGGTTTCTTGTAGCCCATCACCATTGGCCTGCTTATCAGATGGACGTCAACTCTACATTTTGAAATGGCATCCTTGAAGAGGAGATTTATCTCTCTTAGTCTCTAGGTTTTCTCGTGCAAGGAAAGAAGAACTATGTTTATCGATTGAGAAAGGCCCTCTATGGTCTGAAGCAAGCTTCAAGAGCTTGGTACTAGAGGATTGATCGCTTCTTTCGTGACATTGGCTTATGGAGATCAGCTCATGACCCTAACCTTTACTACCAGGTTTAGAGTGATAGGTGTGTTTTGATTATCTTATATGTGGACGATCTTATCATAACATGGAGGAGCGCTTCTACAGAGGCTGATCGGACTTGAAATATTTTATTCATGTAAATATGCATTCGTGTGCATTTATCTCTTTTCAGTCACCCTTGGCATGGTCGACTCTAGATCCACCATACTCATAACATTGCACATAGGAGTTCCAAAGGTAGTTTCCTATGCTTGTATGTTGGCTTTGCTTGTATTGCTTCTCTCCACATATTCTTCTTATGATTGACACACACACACACGTCCTTAGGTAATCCCTAGACACTTATCCTAGTAATGTGTGGGATTGTTTTGCTTATTTTATGAAGCTAATGGGGCTATTCATACTTATTTTCCATACTTCGTTGCACAATGATTCAATGAGATGAACACTAATTTGAAATCCTTACCTCATGCTAAATTTTGTGACAACCTAAACTATAGCCCTTAAAGGAAAAAAAAGGGTCTATTGTTGATTCCATCCGCCTTTACAAGACTTGGTAGACCCCTGGGTAGTTGACGAGCGAGCGCCCTTGGTCTGATACCTTGGCCTCTTTGGGGTGAATACTTGGGCTCCCTTGGTAAGATTGCCATCGCCTTTTTTATAGTCTTGGCAGGTCATTGGGCAGCCGACGTGCACCATTTGCTTGATGCCTTAGTTGCTTTGGGGCAGGATGCTTTGAAGTAAAAGAAAATAAACAAAATGGCTTGTTTCTCATGGCTTAGTTTTAGGCCTGAGAGGGAGTGCTGAGCTAAAAATACATGAGCTTGATTTAAACAGTCTTAAAACATGCTTAATTAATAAATAATCCTTATTATTTTAAAAAGAAACGCGATTGTGTAGAGTTACTGTGTCCTATATGAAAAACCCTAATTTGGATGCTCAAAACTTTTTATAAATAGGCATGCAATGCAACACTCTCTCTCAATCTCTCATTTTTTGCAAGTTTCAGATCCTGTAACTTCAATGCCTACACTCTGTTTGCAAAGGACATCTCATCCCAAGCTGCCCATTGCTGTCTACATCAGTCTAGCACATGTCTTTAGCCTCTATCTCGTAGTCCATGTCGATTTTGTTGCGTTTGTTGATCAGCCACATTGTCTACAAGTGGCGAATTGCTGACAAGTTTCATTTGTGATCTATGGCTGTTGTAAGGGTTGCCTCATCATCATACCTGCATTTTTGTTGATGTCAATCGGCCACATCATCATCAGCTTGTTGTAGTTTTACTCTTTGCTCAAGTACTTGTATTTTTAGTCTTTTTATCTCCTCACTACTTGTTTGCATCAGAGCTAACCTCTCTGGCTGTGTCAGAATATCCAAAACGATAATTCAGGGATCTCGAAATAGAAAGGTTGTTTCAGACTAAACCAGAAACGGAAAAATGCTATTTTGGCACACTGTGCTGGACGGGCAGACTGGTTTTCAGTATCACCCTTGTCTTTTGTGCAACCATCTCCTCTTACTGAAACACATTGCTTCCTATGGTGGTTGTAAGGATTGCCTCGTCATCATACCTGCATTTTTGTTGTTGTCAATCCGCCACATCATCATCAGCTTGTTGCAGTTTTACTCTCTGCTCAGGTACTTGTGTTTTTAGTCTTTTTTTCTCCTCACTACTTGTCTATATCAGATCTAACCTCTTTGGCTATGTCATAGTACTCGAAACAACGTTTTGGAGTTTTGAAACAGATGTTAGCCTGCTCTTTATCATTCTCAGTCTGTCATCTCCTAGTTGTGAGCTCCTGTCAGAGTCTGACAGGAGACAGAGGAGCTCTGTCAGTTCATTTTGTGGCTGCCCTGGTTAGCCAGCAGCCTTGGGTGTCATACAGCCCAAACTGGGCTGTTTTTTATGCAGTCTGCCCATTTTCTGGGCAATCGGCCAGATCTGGCCAAAGTCGGCCAGAACAAACCCTAAACACAAAATGCAAAAACGCAAAAGAACGCAAACTACGGGTGAAGGGTGAAGGGTTTCTCAACACCCCCTCTCAGGCCCAAAAAGGGGAACAAGAGAAGAGTCAGGCGGAGATGCAATGCTACATGCTAAAGAATGCTCATGCAACAAGTGTCACTTGGACAGTGTCGCTCGTAGGGAAATTGTTCGCTTGCCCAAGCGCCCTAGTACAAAGATCATGAAAACATGCGATGCATAGGAGAAATGTCAGACTTTGTGTGGTGCCGAGAACCATAAGGATATGCCCGTACTCCATCTCGAGAGGTGGCTTCATACTGACCAAGTGACCAAGGCAAGAAGAGAAGAGGAGGAAGAAGATGTAGAGGATCCCTAAGATCCAAGATTTCCACCGGAAAGGGAACCTACAGTAAAGAACAGTAGACAGAGTGAACTAGAGAACCCAAAACTCAACCTCGGTGGGAGAGAAGTCACTAGCTCCGTACAGCCATGCTGGAAGGAATACGAAAGCCTCGTCACCAAGTCCCGGCTGAACCTTCGAGGTCCTGATCTAGGGGTTACCTAAAGATCCTAGATATCAATAGAAGAGATGACTAATCGAAGACAGTCACCCCAAGAAAGTAGAGGATGGTTGAAGAATTTCATGTGGAGTAGGTTCCCCCTTTGAAGTGGAAGGTGGAGAGGCCCCCGCTGAAGTCGAAGAAGTAGATCCCCCTCTGAGGGCAAAGAAATAACATCCTCCTCTGAAATAGAGACGGAATCCAAAAACTCATGGATCACGAACTCCAAAATGTCTAATGACGAAGGAAGTACCGTTGGTCGTGCCAAAGAAGGTATCTAGGGTCCCGAAAAGCTCCCAAAGGTAGCCTCTCGAACTTGAGTAGTCGAGGGTGGGGAAGGCCGGGCTCAGAATGAGCAAGAGGTGGGTAATAGTCACTGTCTCTCAGTGGAGCAAACTGGGTAGCCGAAGAAGAGGAAGGAGTCGAGGAGCCACTGTCTCTCGAAGGAGCAGACTGATGAGGAGAAGATATCAAACAATCACTGTCTCTCAATGGAGCAGACTGCAAATCCGTAGGTCGGGAAAGCCATTGTACCCGAAAATAAGTGGGAGAAGACTACCGCTCGCATTGCGATGATCTCCAAGAGGTCGTAGCGCCAATCGATCCTCTATATGCTCGAAAGGACTTAGTGCGCATCGGATGCGTCTTATTGCCTTGAGCATAGTACTCTGATAGCCGATGCAGAACAATCTTTGAGGCCCAAAAAGGAGAGGTCGCACAAGGAGTGATTGGTAAAAGACGCATATACTCCGGAGGGGTGGGAAGCAAAGGTCAAAGTCGGCAAGCATCGGTGGTGTGTTCGGTGATGCCACAATAGGAGCACCCAATAGTCTAGACATCTGTTGGTAAAAAAGCCCTGCATACCACTGTGCCTTGCTGAAAAAGAAAGAGGTCAACCACCATGAATCACAAGCCACAATGTCCGCCTCAAGGGATGTGAGGGCAGTGTGAAGCACGAACCGCAATGTCCACCTCAAGGAGTGGGAAGATAGTGGAAGGACTGGAAGTGAGTTGCCAGTGGGAGGATGATGTGACCAGCAGTAAGAGGTTGCAACCAGTAGAAAAACGCGGGTGAGGAGAGAGAAATACTAAAAATGCAAGCAGTAAGTGAAAGAAAGACTAAAAACGTAGGTAGGACAGCCTGCAAGAGAGAGACTAAAAACGCACGCAAGACAGCCTGCAGGAGAGAGAAAGACTAAAAACGTGGGTCACAAGAGAGAGAAATACTAAAAACGCAGGAAAAAACAGCAGCAGCAATCAATATGCTGAAATCAGCTCCCAACAAAGTGTGATAGGCTGGAAACAGGTGCCAGACTATGGTAGACAGCAATGGCCAGCTTGGACCGCAATGTCCTCTGCATCCGGGGTGTGGACAGCAAGCTGAAATACCTGAAATCTGCAAAAACGAGATTGTTTTCTGAATGGAGAGTAATCAGCAACAATTGCTCTGCTGTAAACAGCTACAAACTGCGGGTGGAAGGCTGGAAACAGGCGCCAGGCTGTAGATGATAGCAAGGGACAGCTAAGACTGCGACGTCCTTCGTGAAAGGGGTATGGGCAGCAAGCTGAAAACACCTGAAACCTGCAAAAACGAGATTTTGATGTAGCGGAAGAAGAAATGGATGCGAACCCGCCAATGGTCTTTGCCTTCACTGGAGTGGAGGATCTTTGCCACTGTCTGAGCAGAACCGGCTCTGATACCATGTCAAAAGTTTACGTACCAATGAGACAATAGGGTTGGCGGGGAGGAACACGGAGTGAACTCGACAAACATGGAGAAGAGAAGAGAAGAGAGAAGAAACTCTGATGAATGGAAGGATGAAGTTCAGAATCATGGCGTGAATGTGATACTAGGGACCAAGCCTCAAGGGTGCCGTAGCACAAGGAAGATGATGAAGACAACCACGAACCACGAACCGCAATGTCCTCCTGAAGGGGTGTGAGGGTAGTGGAGAGGCTCGAGAGAAGAGTGACGGACTGAATGAATCAGCCGTAAGGAATGAATGAGAGAGTGGCCGATAAATAGGCACAATCAGTCTAGGATGGCGCCCCTTTTTGGGGCTGCAAACCCTAAATGCAAACCCTAAACGCAAAACGCAGAAAGGCAAAAGAATGCAAACTGCGGGTGAAGGGTGAAGGGTTTATCAACAGTACATGTATTGCTGAATGCTCATTATGCAGTGAAAGAGTAGTACATACAACACTTCAGTCATTGCATTTGGGCATTACGGTGATGTAATATTGAAGTGGGAGCTGTCATTTATGCATATGTATCAAGTTTGCTTCATGTACATGCTGTAATCAGCTCTTGGGACTGAAATTGCAGTAAAATGTCTACTTCTTGGACACTTTTGGAAGTACAAGTGTGTGTACTTGCTGTTATATTCAGCAACCTTGCCATTGGCTGAAAGTATTCAGCATTTTATTGCAGTCCTCTATTACTGAAGATGGCTGGCAATGCATCTACATCTGACACAAAGAATCTTTTTAAGATTCATAAATTTGATGGCAATGGCTTTGATCTTTGGAAAGATCGTATGCAAGGTATACTTTTTTAAAGGATTGTGATGATGCTTTGGCAAAACATAAACCTATTGCTTTGCCAAATGAGGATTGGGCTAAAATGAATAAGAAAGCCATTACTTACATTAAAATGGCTATCCCAAATTATATCTTGGTTGATATCAAGGGACTTACCACTGCTTATGTAGTTTGGGAGAAACTCAAGGCTACATATAAGAATACAACTTTTGTCAATCATGTCCACCTCATGCGAAAGTTAGTAAACTTGAAGCTTAATGAGTCTAAGCTTGCCTCAGAGTGTTTAAATGCTTTCACTGGTATTTTGAGTCAATTACAAGATGCAAGCTTGCTAGCTTTTTACCCTAAACTGAGGGCTATTTTCTTGCTCATGACTTTGAGAAATTCATGGGAAGCACTGGTTGTGTCATTGAGCAACAACCCCAACTTGACATTTGATGGCATGCATGGTTCTATTCTCAATGAGAAGATTAGATATAAGGAAAATGGGGAAAAGAGTGGATCGGCCTACAATGTTAGAGGATGAACTCAAAAGAGATCAAATGCTACAAATAAGAACAAAAATCGCAACAAAAGCAAGAAAAAACAGCAAGATGTCACTTGCTATCAATGTGGACGCAAAGGGCATAAAAAGCCCGATTGCAGGTACTTTAAAAAGAAGCAAGAATGCAAGAAGCAAGCTAATGCAAAAGGCAAAAAGAATGAGAAGGATAGCAGCTCTACCCCTAAAGAAACAAAAAAAGACAAATGTAGTATCTAATGTTATTATTGAGGAGATAGAAGAAGATACAGATGTTGACTTGCCGGTTGCATCTTCAGACCCACATGCTATGATAGTGGAAGGCATATATATCACTAAAAGCGATGTGATAGATGCCTTGTTGTCTACTCATGATGGTTTGTCACAATCATGGATTGTTGACAGTGGTGTCTCATTTCATGTAACTCCATCTTTAAAGTGTTTTTCTTTTTATGCAGAAGGTAACCTTGGGAAAGTCTACCTAAAAAATAACCATGCATTGATATTGAAGGAATGGGCACCATACACTTGGCTCTTGAAAATGTTCAAGAATTGATTCTTCATGATGTTAGGTATGAACCAAGCATCAAGAAGAGCTTGCTTTTTGTTGGGCAGCTAGACACCAAGGGTTACTTCATTACCTTTATCCTCAGCCACAGAAGATGCACATGTGAGAATGCTCGCAGAATAAAAGTCACCGTAACTGAGCCACATTACACTTTTTCATGTGGTTGCAATGATAAAAGTTACTCAGAACAACTTGAGGAATGCAAGGGTCACCATCTCTAGAATTTAGGGAGTTACTATTTTTGGACCCCAGATTTGTTCACGTCATTATCTTCGTTTTTGCACGATGATTAATTCTCTAGTCTGTGCCGATGTCAAATTTTGCACCGATCATGGAGAATTTTAGACCGGAAGGTTTAAACGGAAAAATTGTCACATGTATGCCATGTGTCACAATTTGGGCACAAATTCCCAAAGAGAGAGAGAGAGAGAGAGAGAGAGAGAGAGCATTTGAAAAAAATGTAATAGGCAAGAGGGACAAATCTGAGCATTATGTTTTCAAGGACTGAGGACAGATTGCTCTGCAAGTACATCAACTATGGAGAGTATTTCTTCGTCTTTGACTCATGTATGGAGGTAGAGCTTGCTCCCTTTGGTCAACTCTCTTTCTATTCTCGGAGGAAATGCTCTGCATGATGGGCTGATTCCAGTACAGTTCTGTGTTTTCTTTGCACTTCTGCTGAGGCAAGAGCCTCGCTGTCCAAGTTTAGGAGCAGCTGTTACATCAACTATGAAGAGTACTTCTTTGTCTCTGACTCATGTATGGAGGTAGAGCTTGCTCCCTCTGCTCAAATCTCTTTCTATTCTCAAAGGAAATGCTTTGCGTAATGGGCTGATTCCATCGAATGTATAGTTCTGTGTTTTCTTTGCACTTCTGCTGAGGAAAGAGCCTCACTGTCCAGAATTAGGAGCAGTTGATTACATCTCCAATGCAGGAACTAAATAAAGTGATGACCACGCCACACAGGAACAGGGGTTTTTTAACTCTGATTTGATGTTGTTTGTGGGACTTTCTTACTGCTGGAATGATGCCAAGGTCAGCGGATTTTTAGTCCAACTGGTATGGAACAGATCTGGAATGGAATAAGGCTGAGAACAGATCAAGAAACAAGTGAAAAACAGTAAATATAGAGTTCTGCAGATTACAATTCTACGCTTGAATTATTGAGTTATGCTCACAGAAAGTGTTTTCCTACTTGGGATATTGTTCTGGATATGATGTACTGTCCTTATGCAACTGAAATTTACTCAGAAAAGATGAAAGCCAACTGTTCACAGGTTTTGTACTTTGGAACATTTCTTTTTTTTTTTGTAACCTTCCATCTTTTAATCGATAAAGAAATACCGAGAGGGATGCCGGACTTCGAGGCCAATCTGGTGGAGCGAGGGAGTGAGGTCTCTATTTGTGTGTATATGTGAAAAGACTAGGTATTAATTGAAGGGACTATCGCTTTATGTGAGTCATAGACCGGTTTCGTGGTTCCATCCCCGAGATTTAAATTATTTTCTGTAAGAATTTAAGCTCGGACAGTTTTAGGTGAAAAGGCCATACACACAAATCTTATAGAGATTACAGGACTAGAGAAATGGCAAACATGGACAAAGGCAAAGAAAAACACCCTCATGACTAAGAGAGTTTTTCTTCTGCTCATAGACACCGAAGAGAGTATTGGTGCACAGGTGTCAACACCTTCTAGAACCGAGATTGAACCACAGGATGAGGAGCAAGAACAAGAGAACTTGTTTATGGCACAACTCCTCAATATGGTTGGCTCTTTTGAACGACTTGTAAAGAATCCTCGGATGCAAAAAAATTTGAAGTCGCATAATGAGAATTCTCAAGCTGAGTCATCACATCATACCATGGAGCGCTCAAAAAGGCAAACCTCTAATGCATGTCATGCAGAAAAGACACCAAACATGAAGACAAGTCCAGTGCAACAAGAAGCACAAGCACAGGTCCAAGAACTGAATGGCAGTAATGCACAAGTGGCACAACACACTATTTCTCCTCAATTTGCTACTTATTTTAGTTACTTTGGTAATGGGTCAGTTTTTCAAGCAATGGCTCGATTACCCACTAGTTATGAGGGATACTTGCCCAGAGGGCCACCAAGAATGATGCTTATTGAGACAATGAACCCACTTTATGCTAATATTAGTCTACAGCTCGGTTGTCAGACTTTGCAGAGTTCTTATTTGATGCCTGGAGTACAAAATGCAGCGGCTGGTTTTTCTCAGCCTAGTAGGCATATGGCAGCTAAGACAGGTGAAATTATTGCTGATAATGCGCCTAAGGGACTCCCCTTTTTACAGCCACCCATCTATGACAACTTGACACCAAAAAGTGCAAAGCCTAAAGACTATAAAGAGGGTGGTCAGGCATTAAAGTTTGAAACCTTCAATGGTATGCAAGATAAGCTGAAAGCTTTGACATTTATACAACAGTTTGATGCGGCTTACACTGGAGGGAATTTTATTGAGACTTCTAAGGTGCCGAAGGTTGCAACTTTTTTGAAAGGTAATGCTTTATAAGAAATTTTGAAAAGCACTTTTGCCCCCGAGTTCTTACAGGATAGAGCCCCCATCAGAACAAATTGAAAAGTATTGTTACGGTTTGCCCGAAGCCATAAGGGATTATTGTACCAAGACCAAGGTTACAAATATGGTACAATTAATTGAAAATGTTAGTGTGGCAAATGCATTGTTGAAAGGAAAAGCTGACAACTTTAAAGGCATTGAAAAAGAAGGATTCTCAGTTTAAGCAGAATCATGGCATGAAGAAGCAATTTCCAGAAAAGACCAGCTTTACAAAGAAGTCTTTTTGGAAGAAAAGATTTCAGCAACAACCTCAAGCTTCTTTTAAACAGGGCAAAGGACAGAAGAGGCCACTTTTTGGCAAATCATTTGAAGAAAGAAAGGCTTTAATGATGGCTGGGAAATGCTTTATATGTGAACAAAAAGGCCATATATTGCTTCTAAGTGCCCACAGCAATCTTCTAAAGATGCAGAGGATAAAGATGCGCCAAGTAAAAAGAAGCCCAGCATTGCCTTAGTGCCTGATATGGTGGGAGATCAATCAACAAATGATGCTATAGAATTATGCAGAGCTTGGGGAAAAATCAAATATTCCACAGTGCTTATTTTCTTTGATCCTAGAGCTCGTGGAAACTTTCTCGCCGGCATTGGCAGCTAAGCTAGATTTACGTCCCGAGGAAATGGGACCAGTTGGACAGGCTGATTTGGCATGTCCAAGACATACTGAACCTGTCACCCCCATTCTTGGCAAACTCTGTATGCACCTTCAAAGCTATGTGGATATGGAGGAGTTCCATCTTATGCCTTTACAGGGCTGTGATGTTCTATTGGGTATTCCATGGTGCCACGGGAAGCATGCTATCTTGAATATTTACAATAGAACAATTACTCTTGTACATAAGGGCAAGACTCATGTATTAAATGTGAAGCTTAAAGGAGAGTCTATCCCAATTGTTTCTCCTTTTGCAATTACTTCTATATTGAAAAATCATATTTCTGCATGCTTGGTTTTTGCAAAGCAAGTTAATGAAGCTGACACTAATATGTATGTACTAGAAGAAAGTAGAAGGGCCTTCTTGAATAAATTCAATGATTGTTTCTCAGATTCATTAACGGAAGAGTTACCCCCTGAGAGACCTAAAGATCATACCATAGATCTTATTCCAAGGACTAGTCCATAGACCACCATACAGGGTCAGTGCAGCGCAGAAGAAAGAGATTATGATACACATTAATGAGCTTTTAGAGAAGAGACTAATTCAGCCCAATGGTTCTCCGTTTTGTTCACTTGTGTTGCTAGTTTAGAAAAATGACAACTCTTGGCGAATGTGTATTGACTATAGAGCCTTGAATAAGAACGCGATCAAGAATAGGTTTCTGATTCCGAGGATAGATGATATTCTTGATCGATTACAGGGAGCAAAAATGTTTAGCATGATAGATTTGAAAAGTGGATACCATCAGATCAGAATTAGACCAAAGGATATCCATATAAGACTGCTTTTAATACGACATTTAGTCTCTATGAATTTTTAGTCATGCCATTTAGACTTTGGACAGTTTACTCACATCACACAATTACATGTATCTTAATTTTACTAATTATGCATCTTGGTTCCACCGTTCTTGATCTCAGTCTTTAGATGATTCACAAGTCTTAAATTATAATTTATTTTGTTGTTTAAAGTTTTTAAAAATATTTTAACTATGTTAAATTGTCTTAGCCATTGAGTCTTCACTCGTGACACGTATAATGAATCATGATTTCGATAATATGACATGAAGACTCAAAAGTTTTGTATAAACTTTGAATACATATTATTATAGGATTAATATATATACATATCCATGTAATAATATATTTATTTTTGTGCACAATCTAGAATATCATTTCCCCATTTTCAAAATTTGATTGAAACTCCAAATCTCGAGTCTTCCATGTTTCCAAAACTTGCTCGTATTATAGACTATATTTGCTACTATTCTCCACACGAACGTTGCCTTGCAGTATTTCAGGATCCTTTTTCATTGTGTTCACTGTCTCTGAGTTACCCTAACCCAAGCTTTACTCTTTGTTATTAGTTCGTGCTTTATCGTACGACTGATTCTATATTTTTTTGCATTTAGAGAATTTTTTCACGCCTCGAACTCTCATGTTTGAAGGATCAATGCAAAGATAATGAACCGGAGAGTGTCATACTCTTGATGGATCTTGAAATGCTACAAGGCAACCTCCATGATGTTGGACAACAACAAACGCAACGAATGATGTGTTGATCAAACATCCAAAGGAGAGAAAAAACCAGTAAACGCAGATCCAACTAATGATAAGGTTGCCCATACGGTGCCAGTGTAGTAAACATAGACCAAGATGGTGATGTGGCTGCCTATTGCTGCAATAAACCGAGATTTTCAACAGTCATCTAGGATCAAGCGGCAGCTAGCATGTATGAACACAACAGTAGAGTATCATGTGGCAATTGTGGCAACAACAAATGGACGGGTAGCAATAGCTTTTAGGGCTGAACAACAGTGGTCGGTGGCATAGCAACCAGAAACGTCAAAAACAAAACGTCAAAAATGTGTTTCGTAAGTTTCTTTCAAGAGGGGAGAAAATAAAAAACACGAGTTTTTTTATATAGGGATTTTTAATAGTTTTGGCCGTAAAAAGAGATTCTAAACCTCTATAGAACTCCCTTAAACAAAGAATGACTAATTGAGCTAGAGTGATAATAGAGTCAATTGAGAATAATACATTATACGTTATATATCCATGATCCATTATTGACTTGTCACCTATGTCAAAGTTAGTCTTTGGAAAAGCTATACTATGGTCTAGAACTCAAACATTATCATTCATACATATCATACAAAAAAAATTATAATATAAATAACCTATCTATAATATGAATTGAGTCAAGTTGCAACATCATGATTCTCATTTCAAAACAATCTGACAAAATGTCAAAATTGAGAATGAATCTTAATATCTCATAAATAACTCATAAATGAGACTAAAGTCGTATAATATTCAAATCTCAAAACAAGAATAGATCCTAGATTGACAAAGTCCAATAACTAAACAAAATCACAAAAATATCAATCTCCTATTCAAAATCTTCAACCCTCACGAGCCATTACACATCAACATCATATTTAACATTGCCCAATAGTTTTTGTCAAAAAAAAAAAAAAACCATGTTTTGAGTTCTAACTCACCAAAAAAAAACCCACATTTTTTACTCTCAGAAACGTTTCGTACTTTAAGAAATGTTTCATAAATTTCAAATTCAAAGAAACGTGTTTCTTAGCTACTACGATCGGTCGGTGGTGTGAACTGCATGATAATGAAGGTTGGAAATAGGCCTTGAATGAATGTAGATAAGGTTGGCAAACCTCAGTTGAGATATCCTTCATCAATGGAGTGTAGGCAACAAAGCTAGAAGGTTGAAACCTGCGGAAACGAGATTGGGCTGAATGGAGAGCAGCCTACCTATTTATAAAAAGTTTTGGAGCCTTGCTCTATGCACCACTTTATACGTGTGTGTGGTGTGCACACATGCAATGCATGTAGGCAGGTGGGCAAGCAGGCATGTGTGAGCAATATTTTAGCACCATCACTCCATAAAAAAGTCTAACCTTTATATTCCCATTTCTGAAGTGGTGCCCGGAAACCAAGAATGTGGTCATCTATTAGCCATTTAAAAAAATCTACAAACCTCCTTGATACTTACTTAATCTGCCGGTTAATCAGCCCGCCAACCCTGACTTGAGAATGATTAAGAGATTTTGAAGAAGCAAAAACCAGCATATGGGTAATCAAAACCGGCTTTAGAACTCAACAATTGCGGCTGCACTATATTTTGGATGAGCCAAAAGCCTCTGATACTATGGATCAACCATAATTCTTGTCCCATTAATCAGGCTCATGGCTAATTTGTGGGGTTCTGTGATACCTTTGGTTTGCCGTGCAGGGTCCAAGGTCTCGCCGCCGTAGGGGGTGTAGCCTCGATTCTTCTTGTTGCGGAAGACCTTCATCTTCTTCTCTCGGCTGAGGGAGAAAAACCTCCTGCTCTGCCTGAAAGCTTCGTTCCACTCATCGACGCCATGGCTGATGACGTAGAAGAAGCCCGAGTCAAGGCACGCCTGCATGAGACACCAAAAATGAATCAGGACCGTGCAGATTCACACAAAACAAAACCAAAACAAACAAAAAAAAGGTATGGTGACGATGATTATTAAGGCGAAGGCAAAGTGGCGCAGGCGAGCGTCTCTCTCTCTCTCTCTCTCTCTGCGTGTTGTGCGTGCGCGTCTGTGTTGCTGTTGCATTACGAGCGTCTGTGTGTTGCTGTTGCATTACGAGAGAGAGAGAGAGAGAGAGAGCAAACCTTGCACAGGATTGATGCAGACGTGGCCGAGCCAAGTTTATGCAAGCTAAAATGCTTAATTAAATGAGAACCCTAAAGTGGTGCGTGGTCCAAGAGAGTTTAAAATGGTGCACAATTCAAGGCCCCAAAACTTTTTATAAATAGGTAGGCTGCCCTCAGCATTGTATCGCACAAGTATTCAATGAAGGGGATAGCTAGGATCAACAAATGAAAAGGCACCAATCATCTCGAAGAGATCTGGGACATTGAAATGGAAGTCTGTGCACTTTATCGGCGCGACCAAAGTAAACTAGGCCAAAAAACCAGGCATTCCTTTCCATTTTTCGAGATGGATCGTGGAATGGGTTATAATAAGTGCTATTAATGCAACTTGGTTTTACTTAGCCTACTAGTCTGATTTTGAAGAGGGAACATGTGGTGTAATTAATGTAATTGGTTTTATAGCTGCTACACTTTTAATCCCTAAAAATTTCAGGGTCCTAGTAAAAGTAAACTAGGACGGATGTCTATGGGATAGTTTCAGGCAAAAGGGCTCACAAAACGGTTTCATTCAAGTTTCTGCAAATCTAGACGAGTTGGGAGCTTGAATCCAAAGCAATAAGGTGAGCCTAAATGATTTGTAATTTATGCACTTATTGAAGAAATATTGAGATGCTATAGTTCTTACATCATGGTATTTTGTGATTTGTCTACTAGTTTGGATTGATGGGAGATGCTTGCTCATTGCAATGCACTTGTTTCGTATCTACTTTGCTAGATGATGGACCATAATGGAGGAATTGTTAGTGACTTTGAATTCAAAGAATACTCTGAACATGATAATAGCAGTCCATCGAGCGATGATCAGGATGCTGCAGAGATTTTAGAGTGCGGTGGTCAAAGGCCTAATGTAGCAACCCATGGTTTGTTGAGCCCATTTCTCTATGTGTCACCTAAATATTTCACATTTGATAGGGAAATCTACAAGCTCATGGAGCTTGATATTCAAGATATCATGCCAATGCCATGGCTCAAATGGACATCATCAAGGTGTTATTGCCACAATCAATGCAATCAAGCTAGAATGGTGCACTGACATGAGAAAGCATGGTATTCCTATTCCTTATGTGCACGAGATAGTGAATGCATGCAATTGTAAAAATGACAATAAGAAAATCGCCTATGGTACCTCTCATGCTAAGAAGGATAACAAAATACAACCATGCAAAACAACTTTGATAAATAGAACTTGTGTGGATGAGAGCTTGATCGATATAATCATCAAGCACAAAGTAAGATTGGTTTTGCTCCACACCTCAAAGAACAATGTCATGCTCAAGACAGTTGATGAGTATGTTTTGCTCCACACCTCAAAGAACAATGTCATGCTCAAGGCAGTTGATGAGTATGTATGCCATCGAGGTGGAAGGACTAAACAAAAGGGAGATAACATCCGAAGATTGAGGAAATCGAAAAAAGTGTGGTTGTCCATTCAAGGTACACGTAGAGTACATTGATGGTGTGGATGAAGTGACCATTTTATTATGGGCAATTCATGATGGGCATATTCCTGGCACACGTGCGGACCTATATCACTTACCTGTGCATTCGAGAGTCATTCAATGTTGCACAAACGACTGGATGTGGGCACTTGTCGTCATGTTGCAAAGATGTTGGTTTCCAAGGAAAATTTTCATATACAAAACTCTACACTGTTGGATCGGGTAACCTTTTGATTTTTCATGATCCCAAAGGAAGTTCAAATGTTGTCACATCAAATACGCAACCAAGTTGAATTGAAAATAGCATATTTGTCTACAAATGTTTCTATGTATGTGAATCATACATTAGTGGTCACAACCTTTTTTTGTGAATAGAAAAGCTCTTGAGTGATGATTGGATGGCAATGTATGCGAAGGCTCTAAAATTGAGGGCACAAAACAAGGTTTATGTATACAATCACTTTGTATGCAGGAAAGATTGTTATCACAAATATCCAATGTGCTCACTATAAGATACTTGCAAATGCATTTGTGCAGTTGTTGTATGTACAACCTTATACTCCAAATGCATCAAATGAAGAAAAGGATAGGCCATTCATTCCCATCATTCAAGATAAATGGATGTTAGAAATGGCAGCTCGCTTCTCCCCACATAATGCATGGGCACTTGATAGCACTTTCAAAACTAATGTATTTGGCCTTCCATTGTATGCCATTATTTTACCAAACCAACATGGTAATGGGATTCCTATTTGGCTTATGTTATGTACAAATGACCCTAGCACAAGTCAAGAGAGACTAGCTTTGGAACTAACACTAAAGATGGTATATCTCTAAAATGAATGGTGCTTGTCCTAAATCCATTGTTATTGACAAATGTTCACAAGAGCTTGAAGCAATCTCAAAGGTCGTTAATGAAGATCCACATTGCTTCAAGAAAGATCAACAAGGATGCCAAGTGCAAACTTATTGCCATGTTCTTTTATGTTGGTTTCATGTCAAAAAAGTATGGGTGGAGAACTTACTTCTAGAGGTATGACTTTGTGATTTTAATATCATGCAAGTTTTGTTTTTGGTATGGAACTAATCTCTCTCATAATGAACCAATGATATCTTTGTTATGGCATGCTTGTATAGGTTCCAAAAGGCATGAGAGATGTTATATATAGCTCAATGATGAGTTTGATGCACGCTTCTGCAAAGGCAAAATTTGATGTGAAATATAAAGGGTTATTGCAACAATTCTCCTCCCATCTAAATGTGCAATGTTACATGTCCAATGGATGGTGTGCAAAGACTTGCATATGGCAAAGAAGATGGACTAGGTTTGGTCGTCTCTTCCAACATGGAAATGTGGATACAACAAATTTGGTTGAGAGGTTATGGCAATATGTGAAACATACTCTCTTGGATGCAAGAATAAATAGGTCCATTTTAGACTTGCTTTGTGCCCTTGTGGGGGACTCTCGTACAGGGACTCGTATGGGAGGAACATTACTTGAATTTTTCAAATAGAAGCAAGAAATAGATAAATGTTGAAATCAAACCCCAATTATTCCTCTTTTTTATTATATTAATGACCATGTAGTTTTTTTTTTTAAGTTTTCCTTTTGTAGTGGACTCGGCTCATTTTAGTATGTACGATACAAGCAAGAGCCACACATCTAGATTGGCTGTAGGGGAGATGATATTACAAAGGTATAAGAAATACCAATTAAGTCTTCAAGTCATGAATGAGCTTTCAATGTTATTGAAAATACAAAGCACTTCTATTCCCTCTCAATGGTACAATGTGAGTTTGCAATCCAACTAGTGTGAATGCCTAGATTGGTCTTCAGAATGCAAGCATTTATATGGCATTCGCCTTATACTAAAAGAGGACTTTCCATAGCTTCACTCCATTTTACCCATCATAGACAATGCGCATGCCTTGGAAGGCATGCCTATAATGCAAAAGGATGATGTTATGTTGGAGTGTGATGATCCAATTTATCCATGTCAAGAGGATTGTATTGATGGGGACATAAATACTTGTATTGCCGAATTGAATAGGATACTTAGAAAGATTCAAGATGGCCTTCCAACAATGTACAAGAAAAGTGAAGGAGGCAACCCTTCGACAACTCCAAGTATCAAGAGATAATCTTTTGAAACAAATGGCTCCAAAAGAAATTGACATGCTCGTTAGAGGGGGCATATGGCAAGTATAGGCAAATGTCACACAAACAAGACTAGGGCATGGAAAGAAAGCAACAGATACAAGTGCACAAGATATCAATGACACATTATGCCAACCTGGCAAGCATGCATGTGTGACCGGTGTTTTGAGGCACAAGCAGCAAAGAGGGAGAAGTCGTGTGCGGTTTCCAAATAGGCATCATATTTATTGCCCTCACTTCTACAGCAAGACATTGTTATTGGACCCTTCAGTCACATTGGCTTGCCACACATGCCATGCCTTACTTCCACTATCTCGAAGGCACACCCTTGATTGTTCCCGTGCCCAACTCATTGGGAGGGTTGTGTAATTAGTTGATGCTGACCACACCTTCTCATGCACAATCACCTGTTCTGCCATGGGACCAAGTCTAGATGATCAGCAGCACCTTACTTTGTCTTTCCCAAATGGCCATGTGTTGGAAAACGTTAATGCATCCAAATACCTACTGCTATTGATAGCTAATGTATAGCCATGACTATTATCTTACTAAAAAGACAAAATTTGTACCGATTTGATGTGCTTAATCTATTCTTGTTCCTGCTATCTAGGCAATTTCTTCTGAGTTTGGTGATCAGAACCTATATGCAACATGTTATTAATGATTTGTGGTTTTATGCAAATCATCTTGTTAATAGTTTATATTCCATCGCTATAATTTTGAGTTGGTCAAACTGTTGTAATTGTGGTTAGGGTAGTCTCTTGTGGGGGCCAAGGAGTGGGAGGGAGAGAACTTGTTTAGTTACAAAAGCTAGAGAGAGAGAGAGAGAGAGAGAGAGAGAGAGAGAGAGAGAGAGAGAGAGAGAGAGAGAGAGAGAGAGAGAGAGAGAGAGAGAGAGAGAGAGAGAGAGAGGCAAATTTTCACTCACATTGACAAAACAGTTCGGTAGGGTCTAGAAGGAAAAATGTCATGTTTTAGTTCTGTAATTAACACAAAATTTGCCTCCACTTTCCTTTTAATAATGTGCATAAACCTATGCACTTAGCATGTTTTTAATACATTAATGCTACACTAGTCTTCCCTTCTCTAGTGTAGGGAGTGAGATATTTTGAGACATACCCAAATCTAATGCAACATATGACCATATAGCCTCTTAAGAAGAGCCAAGGAAGGCAGCATAGAGGAGTCTGGACCAGAATCACATTTGTACCAAGTCCCCTGATTGGATGTTGGTGTCAAACCATATCAGCATTGTCAGCAGCACCTAATTATCTAGTGTATGGTAGTCTTAAATTGCAATATATGTTCTCAATTTCTTTATCGATAATTGAAACTATACCCATTTAAGTACTTAAGTAGGCTGCAATTGTAGGATGTGATGTTCTGATATTCAAAAGGAACCTACTAACAAAAAAGCTACTAATTACTTTTATGCATTCATTGAGTTGAGCTTGTGTATAGATAGCTTAAACATTCCCACAAACAAGATTAGCTCAATGAACTCAACGAAACAAAAATGGAGGAAATGAATGAATGCTGAAAACACTAATGCTTGATGTTGAAATCTAATGCAGACTACTCTGGTAGGAAAATGATAGAGGACTGTCACAAGTAGCACTTCCAAAGAGGATGAAGAATGTGATGTTAGAGACTTGAGCAGTAGGAGTCAATTTGTGAGCACAATGCAAGAGCATGATGGCAACAAATGCAAACACAGCCACTAGCATCCTGGGAATAGCTTCTATAGGATAAAGGGAAGAGGGTGTTTTTTTGGGGGTGTGTGTGTTTCTGGGGGGGGGGGGGGTATTTGGTTTAGGCATTGTTTCATGATAAATCTCCTCTTTATTCGAAGGTGAGACACACAAAAGTTGAGACTCAAATTCTCACTTGTGCTAGTGTACATTTTAAGACTCCTCAACAACTGGTTGCATGTGTGAGTTACTTGGCACAACCTTAAATTCTTAGTGTCTTGCACTCAGGCATGCTGGAACAACAAGAAAAGTCCATTGACCATTTCATTTTGAGCAAGGAAATGTCCTCCATAGCCTGGCTCGGGATTAGATAACCACAATTATCAATCACATTCCTACTATCGGATTGACAAACATCTATCTAGAAGGAATGGTGGAATCATCCACATATCATTTGATAGAACTGAACATCTTGTAGAGAGACTTGTAAAGATGCTAGTCCCGGGTGAGACATACAAACGAGACAAGGCATTATCCATACTCACAATACCGGGATGTTGATCGTTGGTAATTGAATGACGTGCATGCTAATAATGCGACAAAATTCCTTTGATTATATATATATATATATATATATATATATATATATATATATATAGAGAGAGAGAGAGAGAGAGAGAGAGAGAGAGAGAGATTGAGGGGTCTTACTAAAGGATACAGACTAATACCTCATGCCTAACAACCATGGCTGAACCACTCGGTGCCCACATGTAGGCTTCAATTCTTAGAAGAGATGATACAAGTACAAAGACTAGCAAAGGGTTCCCAAGCTAGCACTTCTCCAACCTTAAAATACATTATCACAAAGCCCTAATCTTTCATACATCAAATTTCTTAACTCATCACTACAGAGTGGTGCTATAGAATCTTCTCCAGAGCAGTAGATAGCATATTCAGTATCAGGGTTAGATCCCTCTTTTAATGCTATTCGAGCATCCAACATAAGTGTCCAGGGCTTTCAATGATAGACAGAGTGAAACTTTGCTAAGAAGGGTGATACTACATTCATGGCAATTCTAACTTACTGATCATTAAATTAATGGTGCGTATAATCAAAATGCAATCCTTTTTCATCAAGTGAGAACTTTGCAGTCATATCTAATTTTGGCACATAACCTTCATGCCTTGTGGAAGAGCTTACAAGGCATAGGATTTGGGTTATCTCCTTGCTTTGCTCGATATCCACAACAAATACCTACAAACTGCCATCCACCTCAAGAGACACATTACTTGCTTTTTTTTTTTTTTTGGCACCTGCATATAATCTCATCTCCTCTACTCTCTTTGTATCCAAACACTTGCCAGCACATGCATACATGTCTGTCATCAGCAAGTATGCAAAAGCATCTTCTTGATTTGTCTCCACTAGCTGTTGAAAGCATCTTTCACTCAGTTCCACTTCCCCATAAATCTTACAAGCATGGAGGGCATGCCATGATCTGCCAAGTAAATCAACCATACAAGCATAGTGCTCTAATGTTGCTCCTGCACCCCATTTTTCTTTCATCAGCTTGAAATAAGTGTGGCCGTTGTATACCAGACTAGAATGGTTGCATGCAGCAAGAACATAGGCGAACATGATGGAATTTGGTTGTACACCATGCTCTTGCATGTCCTCAAAACATTGTACAACCAAGTATCCATAATGATTCTCACCAAAATCCTTTATCATTGCATTCCAAGTTAGCATATCTCGGATAGGAATACTATTGAATACACTCCATGCTTCACCAACCCGCATCTGCCATACATATCTACCATAACATTACCTACTCGCTTTTGCCAACAAAAGGTTATTTTTCCAATCCTCTCTTGGTCGGTTCCACATGTATTACTTGGCCAATTTCTAAGGCTTCTATAATACCACAGGATTTCAAGTAGAGAATAGATGTAACTACATCAACTGAGATTCCTTCCAGCTGCATCTATTTGAAACGACTTTCGACCTCCAAATCAAAGCATTGTTCAGCAAAGCCTGAAACACCATCTGTAGATACACCTTCAAGTTGCATTTGTCGTAAGAAATTCCATGCTTCTGTATCATTCCCTTGTTCAGTATATCCTGCAATGATTGCATTCTATAAGACCACATTTCGAACTTGCAATCTGTCAAAAGCATGCCATGCTTCTACTAGTGAGCCACATTTCAGATAGACATCCACTCTCCAACCAACCCACATTTGCCATCAAAATGTTATTTTTCCAATCCTCTCTTGGTCATTTCCACATGTATTACTTGGCCAGTTTCTAAGGCTTCTATAATACCATAGGATTTCAAGTAGAGAACAAATGTAACTGCATCAACTGAGATTCCTTCCAGCTGCATCTATTTGAAACAACTTTTGACCTCCAAATCAAAGCCATGTCCAACAAAGCTTGAAACACCATCTGTAGACACACCTTCGAGTTGCATTTGTCGAAAGTAGTTCCATGCTTCTGTATCATTCCCTTGTTCAGTATATCCTGCAACAAGTGCATTCCACAAAACTACATCTCGAACTTGCAGTCTGCCAAAAGCCTGCCATGCTTCTGCTAGTGAGCCACATTTTGGATAGACATCTACTAAAGTATTGTTGACATAAAGTTTTATTTCCAATCCTCTTTTCAAAATTTCAGAGTGTACTTTGTGGCTTATTTCTAGGGATCCTATGGTGCCACAAGCCTTCAAAGTGCAGACAATTGTCACAGAATTAGGAGATATGCCTTATAGTTGCATACATATCCTGCAATCAATGCATTCCATGAGCATACATATCCAATGGATGGTTTATTAAACATCTGGTATGCTTCTGCAATGTCAACCATTTCAGCTATTGATCCCATCTTTAGATTCAAAAGGCTCTTCCACATCAAAGGGCTAATATCCTTCGTCCGATTCCTCAGAATTTTCAAAATTTCCAACCACCATCCTCAATGAATTTCTCTGCGTTGTTGACATACCCCCATGAGAGCATTTCTGCCCCCTAGCATTGTTGACATACACTGCCCTTGTTCAAGCAACACAATCACCTGCAAACAATAGTATCCATAATCGGAATTTGGCTTGCATGAACAATACGAATGTTAGCCAAGCTTCAATACGAGCACAACCACAATTAGCAAATATAACAACAACAATGTGCAAACACCCTCACCTCTTTGAGATGTTGCAGCCTTCAATATAGATTGATCGAATATCATGGGACAAAATGTACATGCAAGACCTACACAAACTCTACACATAATAAAAAGTGTTTTGAAGTACAAATGAATTAAATATTGAATATCATGTATGCTAAAACCATATTAAAAAGCTTAATGCAATTGCAAAAGAAATATTGTCATTTTAATACTAGCCAAAATAGCTCATATGCTAACCTTAGATCATAACAACCCCACACAAAGGCAAAAGAGATATTGTCATTTTAATACTACCCAAAACAACCCATATGTATAAGGTATGTGGCATGGACATGAGAAAATAGGAAGGGGTCCTTGAAGGCACATGAGCATTAGCACGATCATACAAAATGGAATGAAAATCCACTATAGAAAATGGACTCTTCTAGCAACCATAACTAGTATTGCTACACGACTCCATCTACAGCACACTAGTGCACCAATCTTGTAAACCTCTCTATAAATCTTCTACAGCTAAATGAGTGAACCAAGATTTTGAAAGCTGCACAATTAAAAGACCACCAATCAAATTAACGCATCAACAAATGTGCTATAATTACATAATGTGCTATAAAAAGACCACTTATCCAATGCCTTGACACCTTGTCTTGTAGTGCCCCCTCAATCAAAAACTTCATGTAGGTCATAGCATAGAAACTGCAATCAATGCTATTAGGTTGCTGAGGGCAAGTAGGTACAACTAGATCTAACTCGTCTAGCCTCTTCAAGTCATTAATAAGCTCTATTTTTGTTGCAAAGCTCACAAGACTCTCTAGCGCATGGTGCACAGTCGGTAAACACTTGCGAACCTCGGCTATATCATCATTATTGACTACACCATCATCACCATCTTCATAATTGTCAACACCCTTAGCAACACCCCCAGTTACAAGTTCTAGGTCTCCATGAACAACCTTTTTCCGTGCCTATATTGAGAAGCATTGAATAAAACAAACTCATTGTGTGTGTGTGTGTGTACACAAGATGACGACAACAATTAAAATAAGAAATATGGCTTAAATGCTTCTCGTATCCCTTGTTTATTCTGTCTTCAATTCTTTTCAACTTGATGGACTTTTTACCTATGTATTTGCTCATGGCTTTCTTCAAAATTTGTGAAATATAGCTAGCCATATCCATAAAAGTCTTTTAATTTGCAAGGATCAAGTCCCATGCAAATTCAACCCTCTTAAGGGTAGCAGTCTCAAAATTCTTCCTTGCCATTTTAAACTTTCTCTCCTTTTGGAAAAAGCACTTCTGACTCTGTCGCATAGAGGTATCGGTAGAGTACTCTGCGACATTGGCATGGATAGCATCATCTGTACTAGGACTACAACCTTACATAGAGGAATGCCCACATCCAAGCCATGCTCTTTCTTCAAGTGTTGTATTATCCTTAATCTTTTGAATTCATTCAAGCATGACACTACTGTGCCACCCTACCATTTGGGCACACAATCTCCTCATGTAGAGGCTTCTGAAATGGAAAGAACACAAAGGCAAGCACAATGTTAAGCATAATAACTATTTCATGTCTATAATGAAAGAAATGTAATTCAATGTCAATAAACAAACTTACAGTGTATGTATTTGTAGTAGCCCCATCATAACCCACATCAACATCATCGGATGCTCCGATATCAACGTGGTCTGTTGTCAATGCTCCAAAGGCTTCATATTTAGCCTTGAAGGCAACCTCATTTGATCTCTTTTGGGAGCGTGTACGTGTCATCACTGCCTGCAAGATATTCGCTTGACATAACCAAGTCTTATTACAAATGAATAACTACATAAAAAATTTGTCATTTACAAATCTAGACATTTAATACATGAAGATTTGGTAACAAGTAGCAGAATTGAACATAGTCCCTCATAGCTATAAAGGTTACCATGTATTTAGCTTTACAGCTTGACTCAATGTCAAGACAAGGAAATTGCACAAGATTTTTTTGAAAGCAATCTCACAAAAATGTTAGACAACTCATATTCTAGCTAGATTATATGGTTTGATCCCTTAAACAGAACAAAAAACAGTATGGCATGAGTATACCATGATCACAGCGTGGCCACAACAAGTACTTCATCGAGCATGATCACATGACAAGCATGAAAGATTTCCATTAGAGAACAAGCCAACTACAATACAAGCAGGAGGTTGAAAACTCTTCCATGCTGTCAATGTATTACAACATGCAACATCATCATCACTGGACAGTCTCATAAAAAACCACTCTTTGTTGTTTATAGGTAGAGGTACCATTTAGAAGCTACAAAAATCCTACTAATCAAACAAAGCTTTGCTACATACACAATGCAGAAGGGGAATCCATCCCTCCAGTTATAATTTGCCAAGAACATACCCTCATAAAGAAACTCTAATAGATGCGTGCATTTGACATGAGAAACAAAGAGCTTAAAGTCAAGCACAGAAAGAAACTCCAATCAATACATATATTGGATGACAAACAAGAGGAAGGGCTCAAAGTCAAGCACACCCCCCCTTTCTTGACCCCCCTTTTGTCTCTTCACTTTAATCCTCTCTGATGGCCTACTCCATGGCTTCATCATCATGGACTCCAATCATATCCAGTTCTACATAGGGGAGATGCACAAGGGACCCTATTGTTACAATCTTATGTGTTCTGGCTTCCACTGATTATCTAAAAATATTATCAGCTACATTTAGATTTATAGCCCAAGCGGAGAGACGTACTGATTATGTAGATTGATATATGTTTCCAAACTAAAGTCCGCTCTGTGATGTTCAATATACAGCCTTGAAAATAGGTTCTGTTGAAACTGATGTAACTATAACTTGTGACCTGATCAAGCATCCAAGCGCAACCAACAGCTGATTATCATTCCATTATTAAGACTTGACGCAACCCGTCAGTCCATGTGTTGGTAGCTAACGATGAGGCTATTGAGGGGAAAGGGAAAGGAAGGGAATGATAGCTTGCCATGGGTGCCCTTGGGGAGAAAGAATGGCACAAGTAGGGATTGTAAGATGAAATAGAGTACTGGAAACCCTCGAGGGACATCAGTGGTGGCTAAAGCATTAAATTCATCAATGAGCAGTTTGAGGAGGTATTCGTTGAATTCTTAAGTAGTTGATTTTGTGGCCTCGTTTACTTTTTGGGCCTCGTTTACTATTTTGGCCTAGTTTACTTTGGCTGTGCCGATAAACTGCACATATGTCCATTTCAATGTCCCAGATCTCTTCGAGACGAGTGGTGCCTTTTCAATCGTCGATCCCAACTCTCCCCTTCATTGAATACACGTGCGATATAGTCTTGAGGATAGACTGCCCTCCATTTAACCCAATCTTGTTTCTATAGGTTTCAACCTTCTAGCTTCGCTGCCCACACCCCATTCACGAATGACATCTGCCCCAACATCATCTACATCCATCCAAGGCCTATTTCCAACCTTCATCATGCAGCCCAAACCACCGACCATAACAGCTAAGAAACGTGTTTCTTTGAATTTGAAACTTACAAAACGTTTTTCAGAGTAAAAAATGTGGGCGCTTTTATTTATTAATTTATTTTTTGGTGAGTTGGAACCCAATACATTGTTTTTTGACAAAAACTATTGGTCAATGTTAAACACGATGATGATGTGTAATGACTTGTGAGGGCTCAAGATTTTGGATGAGAGATTGATATTTTTGTGATTTTTTAAAGTTATTGGACTTTGCCAATCTAGTATTTATTCTTGTCTTGAGATTTGAAGATTATATGACTTTAGTCTCATTTATAAGTTATTTATGATATATTAGGATTCATTCTTGATTTTGACATTCTGTCATATTATTTTGAAATGAGAATCATGATGTTGCAACTTGACCCAATCCATATTATAGATAGTCTATTTACATGTTAATTTCAATTTTTATTGTATGATATGTATGAATCATAATGTTTGAGTTCTAAACCATAGTATAGCTTGTCCAAAGACTAACTTTGACATAGGTGACAAGTCAATAATGGATCATGGATATGTAACGTATAATGTATTATTCTCAATTGACTCTATTATCACTCAAGCTCAATTAGCCATTCTTTGTTTAAGGGAGCTCTATAGAGGTTTAGAACCTCTTTTCCCAGCCAAAACGATTAAAAATCCCTATATAAAAAAACTCGTGTTTCTTATTTTACCCCCTCTTGAAAGAAACTTACGAAACATGTTTCTGATGTTTTGTTTCTAATGTTTCTGGTTGTTATGCCACCAACAACTGCTGTCCAGCCCTAAAAGCTACTGTTGCCTATCCATTTGCTGTCGCCAATTGCCACATGGCACTCTACCGTTGCGTTCATACTTGCTAGCTGTCGCCTAGCCCTAGATGACTATTGAAACTCTCGGTTTACTGCAGCAATAGGCAGCCACATCATCATCTTGGTCTATGTTTACTACACAAGCACCATATAGGCAACCTCATGAATCTGCGTTTGCTAGTTTTCTCTCTCCTTTGGATGTTTGATCAACACATCATCTGATGCATTTTCTGTTGTGCAACATCTTGGAGGCTTCCTTTTTGTGTTTCAAGATCCATCAAGAGTATGACACTCTCCTGTCAATTACCTTTGCCTCGATCCTCCAAACACAAGAGTTTGAGGTGTGAAGAAATACTCTAAATGCAAATAACACTGAACTAATCATACGATAAAGTACAAACTAATAACAAAGAATAGAGTTAGGGTTAGGGTAACTCAGAGATAGTGAACACAATGAAAAAGAATCCCGAAACACAACAAGGCAATCTTCATGTGTTGAATAGTAGCAAACATAGGCCATAATATGAGCAAGTTTTGGAAATAGGGAAAAGTGGAGATTTGGAGTTTCAGCCAAATTTTGGAAACGGGGATGTAAAATTGCAACAAGTTGATGATGATGTGGCCAATTGACACTAACAAAAATGCAGGTATGATGATGAGGCAATCCTTACAACAGTTGTCACTAAAGTGATTGCTTATTACACATTCTCTATTTAATAAATTCATGTCAATAAATTAATGACTCACTTTTATTTAAGTGTTGATGATGATCTTGCATGGCCGTGAGACCATTTAGAGACCAATATTCCTAGTGCATCACTTAATGGGGTGACCAAAGCACTGTGACAGGGATATCTGGTACATGCAATACAAGTTATGAAGGGGGAAAGAAGTGTCTACTAAGTGTAAGAGTGTACACAAGAACCAAGTAGTTACACATAAATGAAGATGAATTAAGTTCTAAGAAAAGGAAATGCATTAGCATTGTGTATATGCATTTATGTGTGCATCCAGGGACGCATGGGAACGTTTACTTGTGTGTAATGAGCATTGCATTCATTTGGGGTCATCCTCTCCCTTACAAGTCAAGGTTTAAGGTCTTTTCTTTCATTAAGAAAGACAAGAGAGGTAATTCTCTCACTAAGAAAGACAAGAGACGTAATCCTCTGGAAGTAAGGAGACAAGTGATTTTCTCTTTCTAAGGTCTAAAAAGACATAAGCTTTTGGGTGGAAGTCAATCTTAAGGTTGAGGCCCAAGGCAATTTAATGAACTCTCCTTAAGGTGGTTGCATGGACCACAAGTTAAGTGTATAGTTTGAGAAGCTGTTCTTTTTAAAAAAGACATGGTGAATCCATTTTTAAAATATGTTGCGATAGAAAGATGATCTCTAAAAACGGGCCATTGGGTTATCGAAAACATCGAGATCTACAACTTTCGTGTTGGACATTTTTTCATTCGAACAACGTATAGAGAGATATCTCGAAATTAGTGCTCCAGAGTAGGTCTTGGAATAACCACATCTTGCATGAAGATCAACTCAAGTCTCTCTCCAAGAAGAGAAGCTCTTGAAAGCCTATAAAAGAGGAGGCTCTCATTGGGTGTGAGAGAGGTAAAGGAAGCATCACTTTGCATGCATCCAAGAGGAGAAGAGAAGGTGCAAGTGCTGTGGAAGCTCTATTGAAATCAAGTGCTGCGGAAGCTCTGCTGAAATCAAGTTCCAAGAGGAGAAGAGAAGGTGCAAGTGCTGTGGAAGCTCTGCTGAAATCAAGTTTCAAGAGGAGGAGAGAAGATGCAAGTGCTGCGGAAGCTCTATTGAAATCAAGCGCCAAGAAGAGAGCCCTACACATATTGTGTAAGAGAAAAGGAGACTCAAGAAGGATCAAAAGGTGCTAGCTTCCAAGTTGTGCAAGTGTTAGCCAGTTGTATACCGTGCAAGGAACCACGATCTTCTTTCAAGATCTATAAGTAAGAACTAGCTTATGTGTAACAGAGGAGCTTGCTCATTGTCAATAATATAACTCCACAAGGGGGGGGATTGGCCCATCTTCCAGTCCCTCGTGTGTTGCCAATCTCTCTCTCTCTCTCTCTTTCTCTCTCTCTCTCTCTCTCTCTCTCTCTCTCTCTCTCTCTCTCCATCTTTCTTTTCCCTCATCTATTCTCCCTCTGTGCCAGCATAATATTTGCCATATATATTTTAAGTATATAAGAAAGTCCAGTGTGTATCTCGGATCTTATAACAATAGCCGTATATCACAAATGCAATAGTTTAGCAATTCGCCACTTGTAGATGATGTGGCTGATCAACAAACGCAACAAAAATCGACATGGGCTACGAGATAGAGGCTAAAGACATGCGCTAGATTGATGTAGATAGCAATGGGTAGCTTGGGATGAGATGTCTTTTGCAAACAGAGTGTGGACAATGAAGTTACGAGATCTGAAACCTGCAAAAAGGAGATTGAGAGAGAGTGTTGCATTGCATGCCTATTCATAAAAACTTTCAAGCATCCAAATTAGGGTTTTTCATATTGGACATAGTATCTTTCTACAATCGTGTTTTTAAAAAAATAATGATAATTATTATTTATTAATTAAGCATGTTTTAGGACTGTTTAAATCAAGCTCATGTATTTTTAGCTCAACGCTCCCTCTCAGGCCCAAAACTAAGCCATGAGAAACAAGCCATTTTGTTTATTTTCTTTTACCTCAAAGCATTCCACCCCAAAGCAGCTAAGGCATCAAGCAAATGGTGCACGTCGGTTGCCCAATGACCTGCCAAGACTATAAAAAAGGAGATGGTAATCTTACCAAGGGAGCCCAAGTGATCACCCTAAAGAGGCCAGGGTATTAGACCAAGGGCGCTTTGTCATAAAATAAGAATATGAAGAATGGATAGCCCCATTAGCTTCATAAAATAAGTATGGAAAATAAGAATAAAATAAGAATATGAAGAATGGATAGCCCCATTAGCTTCATAAAGAGGCCAGGGTATTAGACCAAGGGCGCTTTGTCATAAAATAAGTATGGAAAATAAGAATGGATAGCCCCATTAGCTTCATAAAATAAGTAAAACAATCCCACACACTACTAGGATAAGTGTCTAGGGATTACCTAAGGATGTGTGTGTGTGCGAATCATATGAAGAATATGTGGAGAGACAAGCAATACAAGCAAAGCCAACATACAAGCATAGGAAACTACCTTTGGAGATTGCTATGTGCAATGTTACGAGTATGGTGGATCTAGAGTTGACCATGCCAAGGGTGAGTGAAAAGAGATAAATGCACACGAATGCATATTTACATGAATAGAATACCAATGTATGGAGTAAGGAAAAGGAAGATGCAAGTTTTCATACTTATGCAGAATGTGATGCGATGGTGCCTCTTAGACAATGCCCTTGCAAGGAAATTGTTCACTTGTCCAAGCACCCTTTTACAATCATGCCATCCTTACAATGTGGATGAAGTTACAAATGTCCATACTATACAATACAAAATGTCTAAAACAAAATCTAGAAGCATCATCGATGTCACTATCAAGAGAAAAAACTGCCTCTTCTCATAGTGGAAGGGAAAACTATTGACCTCATCTGACTATCTAATGGTGGAAAAAGAAGAAAGTACCCGCTCTATTCCCAAAATGTCGATGTTGATGAGAAAAAACAATAGCACCCAAAGAAGAGTGAGAGACACGCTCAAGACATGTCGAGCAGAAAACATGGGAAATGAATAGCATTTAAGGTGACCTCCAAAGAGGCAATGACAAATCCTAGGAAAGATTTTCCAAAAATGTAAATATGGGAAAAAGCACCAAATGATCCAAGGCTTCATTAAGAGATAGATCCTATAGAATCAAATGTCAACCTATGAAAGAAAGCAACAACAACTACATAAGATCATAAAACATCCAAACCTTGACTTCAATGTTAAGTGCAAGTGAGGGCTATGGAAAAATGTGAATGGGACTCCCACTACCAAAAAAGTAGACACGCTAAGAATATAAAAAAGTAAAAGGAGAAATGTGCAACAAAGAAGAGAAGAGAAACTAGAGTATGCCCTACAAGGATCAAGGGATGTGTATATGGGGAGTGGAAAGGGATCACGATCAGGGTTAGTATAATAGAGATTTGAACTAGAGGAAGGCTCTGAATGGTCTTTAGAGAAAGTGGGCTCAAGTGCTTCTGATTGTAAACTTGAAGTTGAGGACAACTGGAAGCAAGAAGGCGACTCATCAAGTCAATCCTGAAGAGAAAGAACACATGCTTAAGGATAACTGAAGTCCCTAACAATAGAATGGGCAAACATTTCTAACAACTCCTCAAGTGAAGATGGAGTAGAAAAATTAGTTGCCATGTGAGCAGTGGGTCTACCATGCTGTCTCGGCTCTAGAGAAGGGATGGGAGTGCCTGCACCAGATGGTTTCAAGATATGAGTCTTGAGTGAACTGCCCTTGGCCTTTGAAAGACACTCATCATCAACGTGACCAACCGTGTGACAATGTTGATAATACTGATTTTTCATTGGTACATTTTGCCACCCGAGTTTGAGTTTTGACTAAAAAGTTTATTGTGGCTCACTAGCTTGGTTTGGATTTGAATATTGATTGGAAGGTTGAGTTTACTTGCCCGTCCCTTGCTGCACCATCGGAGAAGATGCAACAAAGGCCTCGAGTGTGGAGTATGTCCCATGAAACTATTCAAACAATTGAGCATAGCGCAATAGCTAACACTCAAATTCATAAAACATGAACATCTGAGGCTATGAGATCACCTAGTGCACAAAATGGAAATATATTCGTGGCAACTTATTAAGGAACAATGTAACTTGACTGTCAAGGGATTTAGGGACCCTAGTGATTGTTGGATTGTTCTACCTTATGTATATTTACTCATTTATATTCATCATACATATATTTGAGTTTTTGTATTCTATGTTTTGCATTATGTGTTTGTTGTCAAAGTTACTATGTTAAAGTCTTGCTCATATATTTTGTGTTTTGTCAATGCAAACCCTAACATATCTTCATAGTACAATGATCGACCATAACATGAAACACGAATCCACCATCAAAGTACCTTGCATGTCCCACATTTGGACGCATACCTTCTTATCCAAAAGGCATAGTGTTTGTAATTCCAAGTTTTCCATACATTTGTTGTCCTTGTACCTTGCATGTCCCACATTTGGATGCATACCTTGCTATTCAAAAGGCATAGTATTTGTAGTTCCATGTTTTCCATATATGTGTTGTCCTTGCCCCAAATCAAATATTTTGGTTAGTGCATTGATGCATTAGGTGCATTTAGAGGTAGTGCCACATCCAATTTAGGTAATGCATGTATTATCAAAAGCATTAGAAGTTGTTTTTCCCTTTTTAACCTTGCTGCCCTTGCTTGGTGATTGCATAAACTCAACACAACACGAGTCTATTCTCAGCTTTGACAAAGCACTTAGTGATGCAATATACCGAGTCTTAAACTAAGCATCTAACCCCTCTTCTTCTTGTTGATTTTCATCATCTCCATGCATTGAAGTTCCAAGTTCATGAGCCAAACAAGCATTTACAAAACTCTGCCCATGCTTAGAGCCCATTCCAAGATCAAGCATTGTATTATTCCCATTGTCTTCATGCAAATATATAATGCAATTCTTGAAGAAGATATATTTCTCACTTTTGTAACAATTCAATACCATTTTAGCAATTTTTTTGCAATTCTGACTTGCAATCACATGCCTCAAGCCCACCTACTCAAGAGCATCAATGTATCCCAATAGTGAAACCGTGAAACCAACCTTAATTTTTACAAAAGGGTGGTGAAACCCTAGTTTATAACTTATTACAACAAGCAACATAGGGATAAAATAAATAAAAGCTTGATCAATTCAAAACTTTATTGCTTTAAGCTAAATTGCTCCCAAGAAATTTAAGACAAGCCAACCCTGATTGGGTCTAAAAACATTGGTGATTTCTCTTGACATTACTCCAAAATCTTATTGTACAAGCAAGAGAAGAGCACGATCTTTGAGACGTTGGTGGGCCTTGCACAAACTCGAGGAATACATTCGAGAGTTCTCAAATCCCTCTATTGATCAAGTGCAATCTCATACAAAATCTAGAAGCTTTTGTTGCTCCAAAAGACTAGCAACATTTAATTGCCCCTTCATTTAGAGTGTCCAAGGTGCCAAATTGGGTCTTTATCAATTGTATACAAGCCACCCTTGCAATAGATGATTAATTCTCTTCAAATTTGTTGAAAATATTCAAATTGACAGTATCAAACCTTTGTTGGGGGTAAAGGCGCCTCTGCTTAGCTGCCCGTGTATTACTACACTGAGAGTACCCGCCACTACACACTGTAGGTGGCGGGCGCCCATCACCGTCACTTTATTCTTTATTCTTTTAGTGACAGCTTGAATAAAGGAAGGCCCAGGCACACATTGTGATTGTTGGAGTTCCCATTTGTCTCTCTCTCTCTCTTATTGCTCTTGCTCTCCGCCATAGCTCACTTCCAAGCAAGCTTCAATCCTTCTCACCTTTCAACTTGTATCAGAGCTTTGGATTAGAGCTTGATCATGGAGCTTGGCTTGGCATTACTTCAGCCCGAATTGAAGACTTAGATCTTGGAGCTTCAATGCCAGCCATGGCTTCTTCTCCCCGAGGTACTTTTCATCTCCCACCTCTCCCGGGCCCCCATAGGCGCTTTGTAGGTGTTCCTTGGCTTCATTGGGCACCTTGTATGCCCCCATTTTCCCCCTTATCCCTTAGCATAACGAGCAGTCCCCACAGTCAGCTCACGTTTTTTTTGCGCATGTTTCAATATCTGGCTCAAAAATCCAAATTTTTCTCATATCTCGGGCATCTAGAACCCGATTTAGGCAAGCTAAGAGTCTAACTTGGGGTTTTGGCACACTTTGAATGCGATGGCGACGTCAGATCTGCCAAATTTTGATCACATTATTTTTTCGATAGATCTGAGTTGATTTACAGCAAGAAAATGTCTTGCTCTTAGCTTATGTGATGCTCTCGAGGCTTGGTATTTGATGCCCATATACTTTGGGGATGTTTGCCCAATGTTTTGAGATGCTTTGGGACTTGGTTTGAGCTTCTATAACTCGATTTATGCAAGGATTTACTGCTGTATATTGTTTGGGTAGCAAGGTTTTATCAGGGACGGCTTATGCATAATGCTTTTTGTTGACATTTGGGTATCCTGTTGGATGTATTGATGCTTGGTCATCATGGTTTATGCCCATATATGCTATTTGAGAGCTATTGAGCCTTGATTTGGATGTGGACACTTCATTGTTGGTTGGGATTTATGCTACCTTGGTTGACAGATTATTTTACCTCCAGTTTGGTTATGCCTATTGGTTTCGAGCTATGTCTTTGGGATATGCAATGAAGTAGTGACCTTCAGGGTACGACATCGAGCTTGTCTTTGGTTCCAAATATTCATTTGAGCTTGAGATCAGCTTTGGAATACATTTGATGCTCTGTCTTGGATGTACATATGGCATGTATGTTACCTATGTGTTTGATTGGTCTTGACATGCTTGGCCTATGCCACTACTACACGCTAGTTATATTGTTTGGAGCCGATTGCTACTAATGCTTTTGTCTTGGCTTGCATCTGGCTTCCCAAAAATTACTTGGGATATTTATTGGCTTGCCAGAGTTGTATTTGGGATACAGTTGATGTCTACGGATGCTCTATTTGGAGGCTACATAGCCTATATGCTCATGATGTCTGATCTTGGATCGTTTGTCACTGGTGCTCTCATATGCTTTTCTTGAGCTTCTTGGCTTGATCCATACGGATTTTGTGCCAGTGGGAACATCGTTGGTTTGACAAACATTGAGCAGGTGGTTTATGCTATTGCGCTTTGAGTCTTCTGAGATTGGAATCTTCTTCACTTGGATGTTGCATGGTTGATATGTGTGGTCCGCATACATGTACTTGGGGCTGAATTTGGGCATCGCACTCCTTGAGCATACACCTCTTTGTGTCAGGTCTTGCCAGTGTTGTGTACACTTTGCTCTATTACACAGGGGGTGTACCGGCTTACTAACGGATTCATTTGACATGCTTAGGTGTTTGCTTGATGTCCGTATGACTGTCATATGCTTATTTATGTCCACTTGATGCTGGTTATGCTTTGACAGTGATCGACTTGGTGCATTGATTTTTTTCATGCTGAATCATCCTGATTATATGTACTTTTGATGGTACTTGTTGGGCAGTATCAGTAGCTATCAGCTCGTGGTCATTTTGCCTTGGTTTTGGTGGTATTTTTGGCTGTTTACAGTAGAAAACAACAAGCAGTTTTGAACTGTTTGCACTATTTTGGACAGCGTTATGGGTTCTTCTTCCAGTGATAGTGCTATCTTCAACATCACTAAGCTTGATGGTACAAATTATGCCTATTGTAAGAGCCAAGTTTGGCAGGTATTGGTGCAAAAATTGTAGATAAAACCACTAAGGATGCATGGCGAGTAGCCAAAAACTATGACTGATGACAAATGGGATGAGCTTGATGAGTTATGTAAGTCCACCACCCTTGTCTTATCTCTCACTAAACAGGTGCATTGCAATGTGGTTGAGAAAGCATAGAGTACTTGGCAACTTTGGGATAAAATTAAAAACCTCTATGACAAGAAAAGTCCAGCAAGTCAAATGTATTGGTTGAAGCAGCTCATGGACCTACACATGAAGGAGAATATGACAATGCCTACTCATTTGAGCTAGTTCCATGCTATTCTCAAGAACTTGACTTCGCAAGGTATTACCTTTAATGATGAGGTTACTCCATTGTTTCTGCTTGGGACTCTAAGTGAGTCATGGGATGTATTCCGCACTGCTTTAGATGCTCCTACTACTATTTTGAACTTACCTGATGTAGAGAGTGCTCTTCTGGCAGTAGGAATAGATTAACCATAAGAACTTGTATGCCTCTCGTGTGTCGCATGCTTTGACTGTTAGAGGCAAAGATGGTAATGGCAAGAATGAACGTGGGAATGGCCGTGGTAGAGACTCGCAGAAGTCTAGGTCTAAGTCATGTGGTAAGTTGCGCAGCAAGTCTCGTGGGAATAATGCTAATGTGGCATGTCATCATTGCGACAAAAAGAGTCATATACACCCATAGTGTCATGAGTTGCACAATGAGAAGCGCAAAGAGAAGGGGAAAGACAAAGTACATGAAAAGTCCTTTGATCGTAGCATTATGCTTGCGAAATCCAGGTGAAAATCGAGGAGATAAATGTCATGCAGACTGATGACTCCGATGAGGAGTACATACTTGCAGCTAGTTCTTGTGATGCTACATTGTTGACCGATGTTCACTCTATATATGTGCAGTGTTGGCTTTTGGATTCTAGTGCTTCATTTCATGTTACACCATGCTGTGAGTGGTTCCACTCCTACCGCACTATCTCTGGTTCAGTTTGCTTGGGTGATGACAGGTCACTTGCTATTGTTGGCATTGGGGATGTACGGCTGCAGTTCTCTACTGGTAGTACTTTTCTGTTAGGATGTACGTCATGTACCTGCATAGCCCTCTATCCTCTTGTAGTTGATGGGTCCTCTGTTGACCATGTTTTGTCAGTGGGTTCCATCCAACATGTATCTCTTTGGCATGCCCATTTGGGCCATATATCCTTGAAGGGAATGAAAATGCTTTCTGGTTTGTAGTACTTACTGCCCCTTGACTACGCATGTTTTGATTCATGTGAGCATTTCTTTATGGTAGACAGACTAAGATACAGAAGTTGTAGGCTACATAGACTCCGATTATGCAAGACATGCAGATAGTAGGAAGTCAACTTCTGACTATATCTTTACCTATGTTGGAGGTGTTGTTTCTTGGATGTCAAGCTTCAATGGCTCCAACATACTCGGCCTCAATGGTAGAGAGAGTTGTACGTGGGGTCGTGGAGGACAAGTCTATTGACCTTGTCAAGATCTCTACCGATGAAAATCCTGCAGATTTGCTCACGAAAAGCCTCACTATTGAGCGCTTTGCCTTCCTTAGGAGATTGATGGGTGTTAGATGAGATGACGTTTTTCCTCATCTTGTTGTACATGTGCATATTGTACTATCTTTTCTTTTTCTTTTCCCTCCTCACTGGGGCAGGTTCTGGTGCGCAGATCGGTCGCAGATAGCTCACGTAATGAATCCCTGAATGTCCCCAAGAACAATGAACTCTACCTTTTTGCACAAAAAAACATGTAAAAGCATGCACGACAAGAGGTAAGAGACAAATTGGGTTCAATCTCCCCCATGCCTTGTGTGAGCGCTTCACAAAGCATGTATTTTAATGTATATTTCCAATCTTCATGCTCAATAATAGCCCAATTACAAAAATATGACAAGCTTTTTAGCTTTTGAGTTTGCTTTCTACAAAAATAGGAAAATAAAGCTAATGGACGGTGGCCATAGAGTCTGGCAAGCCCAATCTCAATGTCCAAATAGAAATAACATATCCGGGCGCATAAGCACATACAAAATAATAATCAATAATCAATGTCTCAATAGACATAACAAAATATAGGCGTGGCGCCTATCAAAATATAGTCCAAATGTCGAATACCCGCTAGACTCCAATGCTTTCCTCTGCCACTGCTGCTATCTCTACACATCAACTGAAGCATTCACAATCGTTAGTAAAATAATACAATTAAACCGACAAAAGTGAATACCTAGCAGTCTTCAGCTACATAAATAAATCAACTGGTTAGAAATAAATCCTAACCTTAATTTATTACGAGTACGCACTCTAAACTCATAAACGTTTATTAATTTAATATGCATTTTGCGGAATCACCCGCTATGGAATCACCCATGTACACACTAAATTAATGAAACGCCCGAAAAGGACAGGCGTCCCCATCAACTTCTCACACAAAGAATCCTCTTTGTGTATGAGCCCCGGTCATCTAAGTTTACGGAATCCACCGTAAAACCTCACGGAATCCACCGTGGAATATGCCTCCTGGCATCATACCCTCGGGGTGGGATAGCAATTGACCTCAATTGCTATTAGCTCAATGTGGAGCTAACAGAGTGGGGAAAGCATTTAAGTCTCTAGCGTGCATCCATTGTGCTTCCTCTACAGGATGGTTCTTAAATTTCACTAGATATCTAGAATACCTTCGGCCAGTTCTAGTGGTCATGTAGTCAGTGTCTATGATGGCTTCTGGTTCAAGTATTTCAGTCTCTTCTTCTAGTAAAGGTGGGTTTTCATAGACAGGGTGGATAGGTAATTGGCCTCTAAATGGTCTCAATAAGCTAATGTGAAATGTATTATGAATTTTCCAATGAGATGGCAATTCTAACTTGAAGGCATTGTCATTAATCTTATGAATAATTCTAAATGGTCCATAAAATCTAGGAGCTAATTTGACAACTGGATGTCTATCTACACTTTGCAGTCTACGCTTTTCTATTCTAAGCCAAACATAATCATCAACTTTGAAATTTATGGCTTGTCTTTTCTTGTTGGCTTGTTTGGTATATGATTGTTGGGCTTTAGCAATCATATCCTTAACCTCATCAAAAACAGTGTTATGCATAGTAGCAATATCATCAGCACTCTGAATTCTATTAGACAAAGATGCAATAGGTGTAGATAATCTATATCCATAAATAACTTCAAAAGGTGCTTTCTTTGTAGATGTGTGCGGTGTATTGTTATATGCAAACTGTAATAAATGCAAATGAGTATCCCATGTCTGAGGTTTAGAGATAGTGTATGCACGTAAAAGATCTAAAATGGTACTATTTGTGGCTTCTGTTTGTCCATTTGTTTCTGGATGAAATGCAGATGAGAAATCAATCTTTGTGCCTAGATTTGCAAACAGTGTGATCCAAAAATTATTACAAAATCTAGAATCTCGATCTGAAATAATCACTTTTGGCAATCCATGGTTACTAAAAATAGTTTTCAAAAATAACTGTGCTACTTGTGATGCTGTTAAAGTTTTCTTACATGCAATGAAATATGCTTGCTTACTAAATCTATCTACAATTGTCCAAATCATGTCATGGTTAGATTTAGTATTTGGTAAACCAGTAATGAAATCCATAGATATATGTTCCCAAGGTTTAGATGGAATAGATAAAGGCATTAATAATCCATACTGTTTACCATGATGTCTCTTTATTCTTTGACAAATGAAACATTCAGAAACGAAATTAGATACATCTGCATCCATATGCGGCCAATAAAAATCTTCAATTAACATGCGTAATGTAGAAATGATACCTCTATGACCTTGATATGGGGGACAATGAATTTCATTCAAAACAAAAGATCGGAATGGAATAGTAACACACAGTCTCTTTTCAAAAAACATAAATCCATCATTATATGATAATGAATCAACAGGAATGAAATTATTTTGAACTAATTTTTGCCAATCAGAATGAAAAGTAATATCCTGGTGATATGTGTCTTTCATAGCAATCAAAGAATCAAAAGATATGATAGAAATATTATGAATTGCAGGTCTTCTACTCAATGCATCAGCAACTACATTTTCTTTTCCAGGTTGGTATTGAATAATAGGATGAAAACTTTGAATGAAGGAAGCCCATTTGATATGACGGTCAGAAATTTGGGGTTGGCTAAGCAGATGTCTAATGCTTTGCTGGTCAGTCTTTATCATGAATTCTGAACCCATTAAATAATGCTTCCATTGTTTTAATGCTTGTACAACTGCTAATAGTTCTTTGTCATAAGTGGAATATTTGAGCTCAGAGGGTTTCAGCTTAGAACTAGAATATGCTATTGGATGATTGTCTTGCATTAATACGGCTCCTATTCCTGATCTGCTAGCATCGGTCACAACTAGAAAGAATGGTCTATTAAAGTCAGGCAATTGTAGAACAGGGGCATTGGTTAATGCACGTTTCAGTAAATCAAAGGATTTCTGCTGGTTTTCAGTCCATTGATAAACAATTCCTTTCTTAAGAAGTTTTGTTAATGGTAAAGCAAGTAATGAAAAATTACGTACAAACTTCCTATAGAAACTAGCAAGACCAAGGAATGAGCGTAATTCATGTACATTTTTAGGAACAGGCCAATGCAATATTGCATCAATTTTCTTAGGATCGACTTTTATTCCTTCTTTTGATACAATATGACCTAAATATTCTATTTCTGTCTTAAAGAATTCACTCTTTTCAGGATTTGCAAACAATTGATTTTCTTTCAGTAATTGAAAAACTAATGATAAATGCTCATAATGCTCTTTTTCACTTTGACTGAACACCAAAATATCATCAAAGAAAACAATCACACAATATTGATATTTCAGAAAAATACGGTTCATCATTCTACTGAAAGTAGCAGGTGCATTAGTTAATCCGAATGGCATGACTAAGAATTCGTAATGGCCAAACTGTGTCCTGAATGCAGTCTTAAATATGTCGGATCTATCTAACCTCACCTGATGATATCCAGACTTAAGGTCAATTTTACTAAATATAGAAGATCCTTGCAGTTTGTCCATAAGGTCATCAACTCTAGGTATAGGATACCTATTCTTTACAGTGATTTTATTTAATGCTCGGTAGTCAATACACATACGATAGGTATTATTCTTTTTCTTGACTAAGAGCACAGGTGCACCGAATGGAGAACTGCTAGGTCGAATTAGGCCTCTATTTAGTAATTCTTCAACTTGACTCTGGATTTCTTTTTGCTCTATTTGATTGTGCCTATATGGTGCTTTGCAAGGTGGTTGTGTGCCAGGTATTAAATCAATCTTATGGTCTTCTGGACGTGATGGTGGTAAACCTGGTGGTAGGTCTTCTGCAAAACAGTCCTTAAAATATGCAAGAAATTCCTTATGCCTAGGGTGCATATGATTTTCCTTTGCTTGCAATTCATTCACCCAAATGAGATATGATTTAGTATTCTTGCATAGTGCACGTTTTGCTTGAGTATCTGAACTTAGGCCGACTTGCAGAACTTGCAGAACTTGATTACCGTCGACTTGCGGAACTTGACTTCAGAAGTGCGAGACCTGGAGTTTGCGGACTTGTCTGATCTGTGTAACTTGCAGAAAGCCTTAAGCTTAAGTGATTAAGCTTAAGCTTATGAAGCTTAATGGTGGATTTACAGGGCGTCGTCAGATTTCGTGAGGGGGGGGTCCGTTTTTTCTTCACGCGGAAATTTCGGGGGTCTTCTGAGGCCATGATTTCAAATTATGAAGCTTCTCAAGCTTCTTTAAGGCTTAGAAGCTTAAGATTAAGCTTTTAATGAAGAGGATTAAGAGTTTGCTCACTGTTTCTCAACGACTTGCTGATGGAGATGAATGCGTGGTCCTCCGCCTGCAGAGCCTGGTCCTTCGCGATCTGACAGTGGAAATAGGGGTTCTTGATCGCCAGAAGTCTGCCTGTATCGACGGTTCGCGATGGGATTGACTGTAGAGCCCGTTTGTTCCTGGAGCTCCGCCTTCGCCCGAGATTGGTAGCGATTGGAAGCTCTTGATCTCTGCTCTGCTCTGATACCACTGGTGCGCAGATCGGTCGCAGATAGCTCACGTAATGAATCCCTGAAGGTCCCCAAGAACAATGAACTCTACCTTTTTGCACAAAAAAACATGTAAAAGCATGCACGACAAGAGGCAAGAGACAAATTGGGTTCAATCTCCCCCATGCCTTGTGTGAGCGCTTCACAAAGCATGTATTTTAATGTATATTTCCAATCTTCATGCTCAATAATAGCCCAATTACAAAAATATGACAAGCTTTTTAGCTTTTGAGTTTGCTTTCTACAAAAATAGGAAAATAAAGCTAATGGACGGTGGCCATAGAGTCTGGCACGCCCAATCTCAATGTCCAAATAGAAATAACATATCCGGGCGCATAAGCGCATACAAAATAATAATCAATAATCAATGTCTCAATAGACATAACAAAATATAGGCGTGGCGCCTATCAAAATATAGTCCAAATGTCGAATACCCGCTAGACTCCAATGCTTTCCTCCGCCACTGCTGCTATCTCTACACATCAACTGAAGCATTCACAATCGTTAGTAAAATAATACAATTAAACCGACAAAAGTGAATACCTAGCAGTCTTCAGCTACATAAATAAATCAACTGGTTAGAAATAAATCCTAACCTTAATTTATTACGAGTACGCACTCTAAACTCATAAACGTTTATTAATTTAATATGCATTTTGCGGAATCACCCGCTATGGAATCACCCATATACACACTAAATTAATGAAACGCCCGAAAAGGACAGGCGTCCCCATCAACTTCTCGCACAAAGAATCCTCTTTGTGTATGAGCCCCGGTCATCTAAGTTTACGGAATCCACCGTAAAACCTCACGGAATCCACCGTGGCATGGAATCCACCGTGGAATATGCCTCCTGGCATCAGGTTCGCCTTTAAGTGGAAGGTTGTTGGGGGTAAAGGCGCCTCTGCCTAGCCATCCATGTATTACTACACTGATAGTGCCCGCCATTGCACACTGCAGGTGGCGGATGCCCATCACCGTCACTTTATTCTTTATTATTTTAGTGACAGTTTGAATAAATGAAGGCCCGGTCACACATTGTGCCTGTTGGAGTGTTTCCATTTGTGTCTCTCTCTCTTCTTTCTCTTGCTCTCCGCCATAGCTCACTTCCAAGCAAGCTTCTCACCTTCTCACCTTTCAACCTTCATGCATGGCTGATTTGTATACACATATTCCAAGCCAACCATGAAAATCCCATATCTTGCAATAGATGACCAATTCTCTTCAGATCTATTGTAAATCTTTAAATTGACAACAACAAACCTTAATGTATGGCTAAGAGTTGGTTGCACACATTCCAAGGCAACCATGTAAATCCCAAACCTTGTCAATTTTAGACTTGGAACTAGCAATTCCCAATCAGCAACACTTCAAGTCCAAATTCTGTCAGAAGTGAACAAGGAGTGGAAGTGTGAAAGAGTACTGAAATAGACTATTGAAGAAAAGGCAAAAGAGAGAGATTAAAGAGATAACACAAGAATACTACAAAGGAGAACTTAAAGATGTGCTCTAGAATATGAGAGTGCACAATAGAAGAAGGAACACACACACACACACACACACACACACACACACACACACACACACACACACACACACACACACACACACACACACACACACACACACACACACACACACACACACACACACACACACACACACACACACACACACACACACACACACACACACACAAAGTAAAAAATGAAGGAAGAAATACTGAACTGACTAAAGATGAATGTTGAATACAATGATGTGGACTGTTCAGTCCTTGCAAGCAACCCAAGGTGTCAATGAGGGTACCAAATTAGGTTGAGATGATGGCAACATCAAGTCAGAGAGTGTGCTAAAATCTACAAGAAGAAGTGATCAACCAAGTGCGGGTCGTGGCTATATATAGCCAAACTCCTGTAAAACTGCCCGACTACTGAAAAGGCCTCTAAATCTCACTGACCTACTAAAATAGCATATATGATTGAAATAAATGCAGTCTGACTACACATAGAAAAATGGAAAAATAGTCACAAAATATCCCAAGCAGTCATGGAGTAGGTAGGGAATGTCCTGGAATCCAACTAACACACAAATAAAATGCAGAAGAAATGAGCTTTAAATGGAGAAAATGCATAGAAATGCACACTAAACTATCAGAGCTCCAATGTCTCCGCCAAACTTTGACAAGAGCTCACAACCAGGAGAAAACAAACTGACATGACTAAATCCGGCAAGCTACCATCTCGTCTCAGATCTTGGGAGTGTCTAAAGACCCAACAATCTCATATGATGAAGCATAGAATCCTTGGGCAAAGGCTTCATAAAGATATTCGTTGCATTGTCCTCCGTGGGACAATAGACCATTGCCAACTCGAAATCCACAATTTGCTCATGAACATAGTGATATTGATCCTCAATGTGTTTTGTGCAGGTATGAAATACCAAGTTCTTTGCCAGAGCAACGACACTTTGGCATTCCACAAACTCCGTAGGTCCTATCTCTAGAAAGCCAATCTCCACCAACATACGACAAAGCCAAACTGTCTCCATAGCCATCGAGCAAAGGGCACGGTACTCAGCCTTTGTGTAGAAGAAAAAGTCAAGTAGACTGCTTCTTTGTTGCTCCAAGAAATAGCTCTAGATCCAAGGCATATGGCATAACCTGTAGTGGAATATCTCAAATACATGTCACTTGCCTAGTAAAAGTCACTCCATCGAGAACCCCCTCTCCATACATGATCCTGTAGGATCAAGTTCCCCTATAAAGAGTAAAGAATGCGCAAGGTTTCTCTCCAGTTATCCTGTGTAGGAGTCTTCATAAAAGAAGAGAACAGAGGTACCACAAAAGAAATATCTAGCCGAGTGTGGATGAGCTAGATAAGAGAGCCAACAAGGCACCTGTAGCGGGTAGCATCTGAAAGGGGATCCCCTGCTGCCACAAGCTTGGACTCAGGGTCCATGGGGCAAGAAAGAGATCGACACTTGGCCATATCAAACTCTGAAAGTAACTTGGAGATATACCTCTGCTATGAGATAAAGATGCTCTGTGTTATCTGATAAATCTGTAGACCAAGGAAGACGTGTAGGATCCCAAGATCTATCATCTCAAACTCATCTCAAAATATCTCAAGTCCGATCAACCTAGAAATCACCTAGAAATCCACGATTTGCTCATGACCATAGTGATATTAATCCTCAATGTGTTTTGTGCAGCATGAAACACTAGGTTCTTTGCCAGAGTAAGGGCACTCTGATTGTCGACACACAACTCCATAGGTCCTATCTCTGGAAAGGCAATCTCCCCCAACATACGACAAAGCCAAATTGTCTCCATAGCCATTGAGTAGAGGGCGCGATACTCAACCTCTGTGGAAGAAAAAGCCAAGTAGACTGCTTCTTTGTTGCTCCAAGAAATAGCTCTAGATCCAAGGCAGAAGGCATAACCTATAGTGGAATATCTCAAATACATGTCACCTGCCTAGTAAAAGTCACTCCATCGAGAACCTCCTCTCCATACATGATCCTGTAGCATCAAGTCCCCCTATAAAGACTAAAGAACATGCAAGGTTGCCCTCCAATGATCATGTGTAGGAGTCTTCATATAAAAGAAGAGAACAGAGGCACCACAAAAGAAATATCCAGCCGAGTGTGGATGAGCTAGATAAGAGAGCCAACAAGGCGCCTATAGCGGGTAGCATCTGAAAGGGGATCCCCCTGCTGCCACAAGCTTGGACTCAGTGTCCATGGGGCAAGAACACTCGGCCATATCAAACTCTGAAAGTAACTTGGAGATATACCTCTGCTATGAGATAAAGATGCTCTGTGTCATTTGATAAATCTCTAGACCAAGGAAGAAGTGTAGGATCCCAAGATCTATCATCTCAAACTCATCTCAAAATATTTCAAGTTCGATCAACCTCCGTAGAAGTGCTCCTCCCTGTTATGATAAGATCATCCACATATAAGATAATCAAAAAACACCTATCACTCTAAACCTGGTAGTAAAGGTTAGGGTCATGAGCTGATCTCGATAAGCCAATGTCACGAAAGAAGCGATCAATCCTCTAGTACCAAGCTCTTGGAGCTTGCTTCAGACCATAGAGGGCCTTCCTCAATCGATAAACATAGTTCTTCTTTCCTTGCACAAGAAAACCTGGAGACTAAGAGAGATAAATCTCCTCTTAAAGGATGTCATTCCAAAATGTAGAGTTGACGTCCATCTGATAGGCAAGCCAATGGTGATGGGCTACAAGAGCCAAAATAGCTCGAATGGTAGACATACAAACCGTGTCTCAAAATAATCCAGTCCTGCGCTTTGTACAAAACCCTTAGCAACAAGTCGAGCCTTATGCTTATCCAAGAAACCATCTGCAAGATACTTGGTCTTATAGACCCACTTCACACCAATCACCTTCCATTGTCAAGGATGCAGAACCAACTCCCAAGTCTGATTTCGCTTGATAGAATCAAGCTCATCCTACATAGCCTCTCTCCAAATATCCTGGGCAAGAACCTCATCAATTGAAGTAGGCTCACTGTCATAAAGAATCTGTTGGGTGTAAAGGCCCTTACACTACTCTCATGTATATATTTATTTATAGATGTGAACGCACTCTTGCGGGTGTAAGTGTACTGTATCCTAAGTATAAATACATTTTGTTATTCTTTGTAAGTGCTACATCGGTACACACCCATCTCTCGACTCTCCACTATGTCTGCATTGCACTATTGAATACACCTCAACATGCACACTACTTAAGTTCTTCCTCTCGTGTCCTTCGAAGTGGTATCAAAGCATTGGCAAGTGTGTGCGTGCTTTTGGAGGACTAGATGTGTCAATCTCTATATATGAGTGTGAGCTGATAGGAAATTGAGCTCAATCGATGGTGAGTGTGACCGGTCTACGATAGGTATGACTAGTCAGAGATCAATATTTGACCAAGCAATAATGTTTTATAGGTTGTTGGCACCAGGTGATGAAGAAGTCTGCAAGTGACAGGTTGGCATGGCCAGTCGACAGTAGGAACATTAAGCATAGACATGAAGAGGACAACAGGCAATGACTAGGTGACAGTTATAGGTCAACGACAGCATGCTCATTAGTTTTTATTTGTCATTTTTTATATTTTTTAATTATTTTTGCAATTTGCCCAGCACAATGCAGTCGCCTGAGCACATGGCTTAGATCTGTGCAAATTTATGCCTGAAAATTTGGGGCTTTTCCCAAATTTGATGCTGGGCATGCAGAATAGTGACATTTGACCCAAAAATTGTAGACATATTGTGTGCATTTGCTTCAAAAATTTGGGCTTTTCTTATACAAGTGAAATTTTGCTCAGTTGAGCCGATTTCATTGTGATTTGTGCACATTTGACCTCGAAATTTGGGGTTTTTGCAAAATTTGTAAAGTTTTTGCAAAATTTGCTTGTATTTGATACTCGGAATGATGAATTAATGTTATTGGGGTAGATTTATTGCAGAAATGAGGATTGGGCTTAAATGAATAAGCAAGCCATTACTTACATTAGAAGGGATTGCTATATTTTGACTATCATTGTGCCAACTAGGCACATGCTTAGTCTTGTGGCCTTTGTCACTAGCCTCATGGACTTGCTCCCAGCCATGTTTTCTTTGCCAACCAAGGATTCCACTACTTAGCCTCTCTTACTTTTGAACTCAAGGCTTGGCCCTTTACTCTCTTGGCCTCCCCTGTTGGTTAGCATTTGGCCCTTGCTTAGGCCCTTAGCCTACAACACAACCTCACTCGACCTTCCCCACAGCATCTCATCCCTTTGAACCATGATGCCCAATCAAGCCTTGGGACGCTACTATAGTGCATCACTTTGACCCTTTTCCCGACGGTACTCATAACAATACCTAAGCGGAGCCAACTTGGCCTAGACTTCTAGGCCACATCACCACAACGTGGCCATCAAACAAGCCTCAAAGGCCAATGATGCACATAAAAGAAATGGTAGTAGTAATGAAATATAACACATAAAAGAATAAGACCTAAAAATGAACCCACTAAACATTCCCAAGCCAATACATATGATGTATGCATGCATGGATATATATATATAGGGGAATACATTAGCTTTTCCAAATGACAAAAGGTTCTTAACCTTATTGTTTGTTAACATTAAAATGAAGTTCCTTAGCCAAGGCCTTTTCAGTGTAACTTTATTGAAATTTATTAATTATGAGCTTATTGGCTTAAAAGATATTAAGCTTGGTCACAACAACAACGAATACTGGGTTATTACTTTTATGGCTATAGTATAGAAAATTTTATTTAATTGTTTTTAGGATGGGAGGGAGTAGGTCTTGCTTTACACTCATTGATTAATTTTTAGTTCACATGACTCTAAGCTAATAAAGTAGCTACTATCAAAGTTATGCTTGTTAATTGAGTAGATGATTTTGGATTAGCTCTTGGCATTATCAGTTGTTTTACTTTGTTTTAAGTTGTAGATTTTTGTACCACTGGAAACCAAAGGATTCATTGCTTTTCCTTTTTTGTCAAACTTGTATAAACACAACATTGTTTGCACCTCAAATGCACAGAGATTCTGCCAACTTTAGTCATCAAACAAGCTATCTCTTTTTCATACAAGATATGATTGGCTGATTTGTCTTTCTTACTTCCCAACTTCCTTCCCAACTTATCTAACATAACTGACATGAAGCACTCCTGAGCCGCCCCATTGTCATAGGAAAGGCTCGACATCAAAACCGTAGATGCAGCTTATGCCTCATACGACTTCTCTTAAACTAAATAAATTTTATATCTATGTAAGCTAAAGTGTCAAAAATTGTGTGCATTTAGCATAGCCATGCTTATATAGGAGTTAAACTTGATTTTTTTAAAAAAATTCTAAAAAATATAAAATAAATGTATTAAAGGCACAAATGTAATGCTCATAACTTCCCTCTAGACTTAGCTTCTACTGAAGGTCCTTTTGTAAATGATAATACTTTCCTAGTCTTGCAGTATAATGAAATACCAAGCCTTCTCTTTTTCAAAGGTGTGGCTTTTTTATAGCTTTGTCAATGTTACCAACTAAGTAAAAAGCTTGCTTGGGAAGATTATCTGATTCTCTAGAAAAATAGCATCTATTTTCTCATCTTCAAAGGAACTTTTCATTTGAGTGATACTAGCTGTCAATAATGTAGGGGGAGTAGGATCAATGGTTGGTTAGATCCGGTATGGGTTGTACATGGGCACTGGTTGGAGTCAGTGGCTCTCTCTAATCATGAAAAAGTATGAGCGAGAGAGCCGAATGAGTTGAGAGATTCATGTTCTATTTAAGAAGAGATAATAAATCTTCGAGAAAATATACAACATTCATATTGAAAATAGTTTCATTCATATCAAAATCAAGTGGCTGCACAAACCCGTATATGTATCAACGGAAATAAAATGACATGTCCAATTTGGCTTAGATAATAGGAAGAAGGTTCTGCCAGAATCACTCCATCTTTGAGATTGACCATATCGATATTGATATGGTCAATTGGGTTGGAAAGGCAAAGATGGAGGAAAGCTAAAAGCCCTATCATGCGTTCCTTGGGATAAACTGGAATAGAAATGACATCCAACTTACATGTGTTGAGCATATCACTAGCATTCATTCTGGGCTAGGATCAACTTTGTGTTGTCAGTTCCTACACGTGATGTTTATCTTTTTTGCTTACATACATATTTGAGCATCGCAGATACTTTCATGGGTCTAAATCTCCTCAAATTAAACAAATGAGGATCTTATTATTGGTAATCACTCCCTAAAGAAAAATCCTCTCATAATAGGTTTAGGAAAACACATCACTTCACTAAACAAGACTAGCATATTGACTCGTGCAATGTTGTAGCATTAACATTAAGTATTCAGGAGTACTTAAGTGGCTACGAGAGAATCAGAAATCTGATATCTAATGAATCAATGTATCCAAGTCAAATTTGATTCCTAGTGATACTTTACATCTAGTGTATTCAGTTTAAGCAATTTCTACACCATTTAATCAACCCAAACAACAAATGTAGATTCCCCTTTGAATAACTTAAGAAATACAACAAATAATTTATATCAAATAAAAGAAAGAGTTTTTCATTTCATATTACATAGGGTATCCCATTTCGATATTTTATTTTTGTAGTGAATGTTTTTGCTTTTAATTGAATTTTATATCATTACACTTTGTCGTATTGGCTTAGAGTCATGTGAACCAAAAATTAACCAATCTATCATTGCCCTGCTCTCTCTTGCTGCTATGATGACAAGTCCTTAAGTATAACCAACACTGTTAATTGTTAGGCCATGAAGCTTACACTCATTCATTTTCTATATTGCGCTTCAAGCCTTCTGCTTCTACAACATCACAAGTATCTCCCCTACCTGGCCCATCATAGGGAAAACTATAATCAAACTCTTTCTTATATGGCATGAGTTTGGAACCATTCTTTTCAGTTCAGTGGAGCATTTATGCATAGAATCCTAGATTCCAATGATCATTTATTTAATGGTGCTCAAGGAGCAAGAATCACTATTCTGTATTGTGCTCTTCAAGGAGCAAAAAGGCTCTAAAGGCAAATCCTGTGCTAGGCATTCTCCTAGTTCAGACTCTTGATCTGAGGGAACCAAACTCTATATGTAGTTGGGATCCTAGTAATAAAGGGTTCAACTTCACCTCAAGATGTTATTTGGGCCTTTTTATTTTAAAAAAGAAATATGGCCATTCATCTTTAAAAAAGCTCATAGGTTCCATTGTTATGAGCCAGTTATTAAAGAAGCATTCACACACTTCAGTAAGCTATAAAAAAAAGGACAATCGTCGCTTGTCAAAGCCAGCTACCATATATGCAGGCAAATGAATACTTCTGGTTGCCAACATATGTAGCAGTGCCCCTAGCGAAGCCCTAGTGGTGGATGGTTTGAAATTGCTCTTAAAAGAGCATGTTTCACCATCAAGTGCTAATCTTTTTCTTTTTTTAATGGCTCTGATTCCATTGATGAATGGCTATACAATGGTGGTCCTCACGAATTGATTGTTCTTCACTTTCTACTTGGTGTAGCTTTGAGATATCCTAGCCAGCTTACAAGTGATGCCCAATTCAAGAAGCCAATAAAAAATCCCTATTGTGACGAGACAAGTTGAGAAGTATAGGGTGGGAGATGATCAGCTCTTTGAGTAGGTTTGCAAGGCTAGTAATCTCTAAGGCTTTAAAAAAAAAAAGCACAAGCTTTGGGCTATGTCTAGGGAAAAGGGAAAATTTTGGTTCACTAGTCTGGATGATGTAAAGAGAAATGATTTTGATGTGCTCAAAGACCCTTTTTCATCAAGAGATTCTTGTAACTAAGATACTTTGATAACATCATCATTAAGCTCATGAATGTCAGGAAAAAAGGAGATTAATGATTATATAACACATGTACGAAGTCTCCATAAGAGGATCCTTGTGTCTCAATGACCAACATAGAAATATGTATCCAATGTTCTCATAAACGGGATAAAAAATGAAGAGCTATACAAAGAACTCACTAGCAATTATAGCCTACAAAAGGATGTGTTGGCTCATAAAGCAACTTCCTAAAGGAGAGGCATGCAAATGAAATTTAGCCAACATGCCTCATTAACATGCACGATGAAAGATCTACCATATGTAGTGGAGAAAATGGCATTCAAAGTATAGGATAAGGGGAAGAAAATGCATGTTACTCAAGAAATATCAAATCTTAAACTAGAGCTTGCAAAAGTGCAAGATGCTTTGAGATGACTTATGAGACCAAATGCATAGTGTGTGCATGCAGAAGCAACCACCTTTTTAGTGGAATGCCATGACCCATGGCTAAGGACTTGCAATAATTAGAAGATTCAGGCATGAGGCCATGCATTGCCAAATGCAGAGAAGGTGGTTGTATCCCCAACCTTACCCACAACATTGTATTTGATGAATAGGAAACTCGACTATGGATGAGGAGATCCATTGGCAATACCAACACCTAATGATTGAGATCACTAGTGCCTAGGGTAGATATAAATCCAATTGGAACACATAGATTGCCTAGACCCATTGTCACACACCCACAAAGTGATGCACCAATGCACTATGTGGAAGAACCGCCGAACGAGGATTCATATGCGACCCTTACATGTTCTATGATGAAGAGGGAAATCCAATCTTAATGAATTGTAGACCCATACTAGTGATGGTAATGGGGAGAGAAAGAGGGCAAGGTGCAAGAAGCTTGCAGCTTAAGGATCTAATCACTTGTTGGAATTGTGCCATGTATCATCATGATGTCCTAAAAATTAGCAAGCCAACAAAGATAAAGTTGAATTGTGATGCCTTCAATGTGGCATCACTCACTTATATACTAATTGCCCTAGAAGCAAAGCCTCTAGCAACTCAACAATAGTACCTTAAGTGCAATTAGGACTCTTCAAGATAGAAACCCTAGACAATGATGCAACATCGATATCATTCAACATGATGAGAAGGAATCGAGAGGAGAAAAAAGGTATCTTAATTCCTAGGCCTACTTCTAGATGGATCAATAGGAAAAAAGAATATAAAGAAGAGGAAAAGGAGAGATGAAGTCAATATCACCTGCAAAATCGATAATGCAACAATGCTACCCATGGTAAGCCTAGATGTCCAGGTAAAACCTTTGCCCTAAAACTAAAGAGAAAGGAACCATGAAGATAAGAGAGTACCACGACCCCAAGCAACAAATGGAAATTGCAAAGAAAGTTAAGAACTAGGTTCAGGAAGTGTGAGATCGTCTATAGGATGTTGGACAATGGGATGTACGAGGTGTTTAGCTTGAGTGTATCCCATATGCATATGATTGAGGGGGAATCAAGTACCCAATCCATATACATAGGATTGAGGTGAAATTAGGTACCTAATCCATTGATGTAGGAACCCAGTAACAATGAGGCTCCACCGTATTATCACTCAATACTAATAGTTTACAATAAGGCCCCACCATATCAAACAAATTGATAGTGTAACAATGCTAACCATAGGAAGACAAGTCCTAGGTGTGCTAAGGCAAAAATATTTTCCCCTAAAACTGAAGAGAATTGGAACCATGAATATAGAAGAGTTCCTTGACATCAACAAGCAATAGATTAAAATCATAGAGAAGGTTAGGGACTAGGTTCAGGAAGTGTAAGCTCATTTATAGGATGCTAAATCAATATTGGACAATGAGATGCACAAGCTATCTAGCTTGAGTCTAGCTTCATCTCCCATGTACATAAGATTGAGGGAAAATCATGCGTCCAACCCACCAACTCAAGAGCCTAGTAACAAACAAGGCCCCACCATATCACATATATGAACCCAAAATGCAATGGAACAAAACATGTAAATATAATGGAATAGATGCAAGTCTATTAATCATTCTAGTCTCTACTCAACTTTTTCTACCACTCATCCCTCTAATGGATTAGTAAAGCAAAGATCATTTGCTATGAATCCTAAGCATGCATATGCAATCAAAGAAGAAATACATAAACTCTTGGATGTTGGGTTCATCTATGAAATTGTAACATACTTGCCACTTAATTGCGAAAGGTAGCACTTGGTAGTCATCCAGGTTAGCTATTGCCCTCCATACTCCATAGGAATAATCAAACTTTGATTTGATTGGGTGGCATTGGATCTACCTCACTAGTGTCACGCTCTTGGGCTCGATCCATGAGAATCAACTCGAAGGTTCCCAAAAGACCTAACAATCTTTGACAACATTCTAGCACTTAGTCTAGACGATCACATTATAATCCTTGGAAACTAAGAGCATGTTAATTGCTGCATCCCCTTAGCCCATAAGGCAAAATCTCATCTTCGTTCCCCTGAAATGATGTGTGAGTGGGATCTAAGATTGAACCCTAGGAGAAGTCAACATATAGCTATTGTCCTAAACTTCCATATGAGGAAAGCACCTAACTTATTGGGTCCACTTTCCATTAGGGAAATGTGATCACCACTTCCCAATTTAACATGGTTTTTCTTTAGTTTTCTAAACAAGGCATGCTAACACATTGTTTGACATTTAAAAGCAACTTCCTTAATTATTTTTTAACATTGGGTTTGTTTCACACCTCTATTAAGCACAACATGAAAGCAACAAAGGTAGTTCTTTCAAAATATCTATATTATTAATTAATAATGTTTACATTGGATTCCTACTCATAGAGTCACATACAAAAAAATTGCTCTCTTTTTTTAGCAATAACCAACCCATAACTCTCATACTCCTAATGCTCACCACATTGTACTCATATGGATTTCTTTTCCATCATAAGATCAACTACGTAATTACCCTTTTTCGATTAGAGTTGTAATAAAGGAGACCTAGGAGAGAGAAAGAGAAGGAAGAAGACTATATATATATATATATATATATATATATATATATATATATATATATATATATATATATATATATATATATATATATATATATATATATATATATAAAGAGAGAGAGAGAGAGAGTAGAGGAGAGAGAAATACAAGAAAAAAGTGAGAAAGAGAGGAGAAGCCATGGCAGATCCAAGAAAAGTAGAGAGAGACTTGATCATTGAACTAATGCCCTAACTGAGTCTCTCACACCTTAAATACCCCATCGATGTAATTGGGTATTCCTTTGCTAACATGTGTGTCCTAATCGTCTATGCCACTCTTTTACATTCCATTCTGATCCCTAAGGTTTTTGTTCTCAAAAACAAAAAGATGACTTATTGGTATGGCTCACAATGGGGCTATACAATACTATTATATTCAACATTATGGGGGTAAAATACGCACGGAGAAGCTCAGTCTCATGTGGAGTTGGGGTATATAGATGTATATGGGATATGTACAACATGTACAAATTGACATTATATAAGTTTGGCCACCAATTCTTAATAGTTAGTGTCTAACAAACAGAGGATAGCATGCTACCTATTAGAACATACATATGGGATAAAACTAGTCATAACTTTGTATGGGTGGCTCCTATTGAGATGTATGACATGTCAAAATGAAGCTCACGAAGTGTACTTTCAAGCTATATAGGTTACTCGGGACTATCAAAATAGTGTGTTGTATGCAAGCAATTTTTAGGCCAAATTGGGTCAAAATGAGTCAGTCCTAAGTCAAAATTGCATCTTTTTAGGTGGGGGAACTCCCCTAAGATTGTTGCTAGCCTCTAAGAGGCTTCTTCCAAGGATAAACCCTACCATTTAATGAGATAGTCAAGGATGAATTGAGTCCTCAATTTCTTTTCTATGTATCAAATAACTATCTCATGAATGTACTAGATGATGCCCTCTTTATCTATGGGTGGTAACTCCTCCACATAGTCTTTAGGAGTCCCAAGAAAAGGTTTCATCTGACTCACATAAAAAACATTATATATCGTAGTGGAGGGAGGGAGTTGGATACGATAGGCCAAGTCATCCACTCTCTTGACTATCTTGTAAGGTCCATAATAGCAATGTGCCAACTTGTTGCTAGAGCCATCCTTTATTGTGGAGTATTGGGACTTGGATACCTTTAGGAGCACCAAGTCACCTTTTTGAAACTCAAGGGAGCACCTTTTTTCATTAGCATAGAGCTTCATGTGTTCTTGGGCCTTCTTGCAATTTAGCTTACATTACTAAAGTAGGGCTTGCATGTGGTCCAATTCTTCTCTTCCATGAGGGTTCAACTTCTCATTGAATATGACCATAGGAAGGGGCACCTTGTGCCCATACATGGGCTCAAAGGGGGATACTCCAATATTAGCATGAGTGGAGTTATTATAAGTAAACTCAACCAAATGAAGCCACAAATCCCATACATGTTGTACATCATGACAAAAATGCCTCAAGTATGTCTCAAGCCACTTGTTTACCCTCTCAATTTAGCCATTCATCCAAGGGTGGTATGCTATAGATGGAGCTAATTTTTGCCCCAGAGAGCTAAAAATTGTCTCCCAAAAATGGCTCATGAATTTGGCATATTTGTCATGCACAATGACTTGTGGAAGCCCATGCAACTTAAAGACATGCTCCATAAATTGAGTACCTACTTGAGACGGATATATTGTGTCTTGGTGGGAATAACATAGGCTACTCTAGTGAGTCAATCCACTACCACATAAATGCTATTCCAACCCTTCTTGGTTGTGGGCAAGCCAATGATGAGATCCTTCATAATATGTGTTAATTTTCCCTCATGAATAGGCAATGCTAGCAATAAATCCCTTGACTTGAGAGTGCTATCCTTGTTTTGTTGGCATGGCACACATCTAGAGACAAAGTCCTTGACATCCTTTCGTAGGCCTTTACAATGGAAACTCTTTGGAATTCTATCATATGTCTTAGAGATGCCCAAGTGACTAGCAATAGGCAAAGAATGCATCTCTTCCATCATCTTCTATGTTAAAGGAGAGGCATGAGAGATTACAATCTTGCCATATGACCAAATGGGTCCATTTTTGAGTTGATACTAAGAGTTCTCTTCCATGATACCTTGTTGTAATTTCTGAAAGATAGTCATCACTAAGCAATTAGGCCTCTTGAAGCTTCTCTGTCCAATCATTAAGAAGCTCAAAAATAGATTATACTTTGCATGCCCACATAGAGAGAGGGAATCATCCATAGCATTATCCTTTCCTCTAGTATGAGTGATCTCAAATCATCATTCTATAAGGTTTTCACCCACCTTCTGTTTAGGAGTCAAGTTTGGCCCAGACCTCGGATACCCGCACAGGGCCCTCTCTTGACCCCATGTAGGCTGCAGAGAAGCACTAGACCCATTCCCCAACATTGCCATCTTAACATCTCAACACTTCACAGGACACCCCAACACGACACGGATCATAACATGCTCATGAGTTTGCACAAGGGCCCATCTTGAGGGTAGCACGTCATATTCATGGCAAGAAAGTATGTACAAGATAGCCAAAGGCACAACAAGGGACTTTGTCATGGGTGGAGAGTGGAGCTATATACGCGCTACAATGCAACTCAACCCACATGGGGTGAGGGAGCTCAAGATCACTTTTCACTCTAAATTGACTACCATAGAGATAGTTATACCACTTCTTGATAGCGTGAAGTGTGGCTAGGTCATAGACATGCATTTGCCTCTTTGTCTCATCTAGTTTGCAACTTTCAAATGTAATGACACCTTGTTTTTGCAAGACAACACCTAATACCCCTTCCACTAACATTACACTAGATAGTGAATTCTTTAGAAAAGTATGGGGAATGAAATAAGCAAGCCCTTCAATTGGTTAAAAATATAATCAGCTACTACTAGAGCATCCCAAAAGGTCTCATTTTTTAGCCTATTAATCAAAGGTGCTCAAATTGTTGCATAATCTACGTCTTGACCATTTAAAAATGAATCAATGTTGGTTTTTATAGCTAGATTCAACATTTGGTACCTTTACAAAACTCTTTGCCATAATAGATTTAGATTTAATCATGATAATGGCATGATTATGTTCACATTGCAGTGGCACCCCACATGGGAAAAACAATAGCATTTATATTGTAAAAGATTTCTTGTCTAAGAGCAACTCTCCCATGAACTTTCATTCCAATAACTACAAAAATACCAAATTCTTTACATCTACATATCTGGTATGAGGCTTAAAGACCCACCAAGGTTGAACTACTCAAGTAACAATGTATTCCTCTAGTCACTTTGCATAGTATTGTTATCAACGGCACCTTAATATGGCTACAAAAGGTAATCATATTCTCACCTTGGCTAAATAACATTATGCAATCACTTTACTAAGAAGAAACCCCACATGCTGTGAATCTATATTCTCAAGGTCTTTCATTGAGCCCCACAATTAGATGCACCGAAACAATTTCTATATCATCTCTTGCTACTAACAAGACCCTAACTCAAGAGAAGCTCCACATCACCAGTCGTCTAATGACCTTATTTACTCAATGACATTATATCTTGTTTGTATGTCCTCATGGTTCAATCTATAGACAGACACCCTCATCGAGCTTGAGTGTAATCTAGATTTCTATAGTTGGTGGATCCCTAAAACACCCATTCTGCATAAATAGAACCACTTTCTTGTAAATATTAATAAGACTATTATTCTTATTTGATGCAAAAAGTCAAAAAGCTTGCACACACCATGATCGAGTCTCCAAGCTCAGAAGCTTGCATTCTTTTCTACAATGTGTTGAGCCTAACATACCAACAATTGGGACTTTGGATGGGACTTCTATTGTTTCAGAAGAGTTGTAACTCACTTCAGCGACAATCTCTCACCTTGTCTCTCAACACTCCACTCTTACTAACCAAGCATCCTCCTCTCCAACCTAAGAAAACAAGAACATAAGACTAGCTCGAGTTGTAGTGAACTCACCTAGCTTATCTTCTTGCATTTGATGACTCGAAGGCTTGAAGATGGTTCCACAACCATGATCAACATGATCCAATGCCGTCGCTCCTTCACCTCCACGACCAAGCACACTAACAAGTTGAAGAGCTAGTAGAGAAGATGAGAAAATCAAGACGATGGCGAAGAGCTTCACCTTCCCTCAATCCCTCACTCAACACACCTCTCTCTCTCTCCCTCTCAATCACTCTCAACACAATGGCAGCAAGATGACCGAATGGAAAGATACAATAGAAAGCTTGAGTAGTCACATTGATAGAGCTTCTATACATGGATGTGCCAAAAGGGTGAATACAATTGAGACCTTCCACCCTTATATAGACCAAGAATTAAGGTTAGGGTTAGGGTTTGTGCCCCTTTTGCATTTTTCGTTTAGGGTTTGCATCCTCTCTTGGGCATCCTACCCATTTAGTGGGCTCTAAGCCAGTCAATCATCATTGCATGCTTCAACCTTAGCCTAATTAGACTAACCCTAAGATATTATAATTAAAAATACATGTGTGAAATCCATGCAATAGTTAGGGGTGCAACAAACACAATTGCAGGTGATGAATACAATGTGCATGGGAGTAAGCCTTTTCTCACAAAGTAATACATCCATAATAATGTGGTGATGTCCATGAAGTACAAATATAATCCAAGTTCCCAAAAATAATGCACTGAAGCTCCAAAAAAGTAATATCCACCAAAAAATTGTAGCCGGCACTTCCGCTTTTGCAATCTTCTCAAAACACCGTTAACATTATTTCCCCCCTAGATGAGTGCCAGTCCCATGGCACTCATGCTGTAGGTAGCATGTTGTAGCTTGCACCGAAGACATGGAATGCTAGGAACAATCGATTGAAGAAGTAGTCCTAATAAGGAGAAATGAATGTTGCTAATGAAGAAGTTGTTACAGTGGAACATGATGATTTGTTTTCTATTGTGGGTACAGATGATGTTGCTCATATTGTGGTAGATGGTGACTAATGTTGTGACTGATGACAAATTCTATAGAAGTTGATTGTACTAAAGATACACTTGACCAATGGTTCTTCTAATGGAGATAGCTAGAATGGACATTGAAGTTATCCACAAAGGTAAGTAATTAGATCACTAAGCAAAGAGGGACTTGCAAAGCAACTGGCAATGTATAGCTCCTCTTCGATCAGAATCTTGTCAAGCAATGGGTGATATATCAACTTTTGTGGCAAGGTGAGATTTTGAGCTAGGATGATAGAGCACAGTGAAGTGGTCTCATAGTAAGTTGGGTCAGCTTGAAGTGTATTGACTGTATGGCATTGCTCAGCTATGGTCATAAGATGATTGCCATTGCAAGCAATCTCAAGTCGATGAGAAAACCACTTTTGTAAGAATGGACTTGAGGAATGACAATTCTGCTCAAGGTCATCAGGTGTACTGATTGGTCTTGGATTTTGGTCACAGAAGCATAAGAAGGAATAAATCAGCATGATAGCAAGTGCTCCTAAGGGAGAGTCCTAACATATTCCTTCTGAATCAAGAGGCCTTTATCGAAAAGATGTTCATTGTCCTCCCAAATGGAATGCCATTTAGAAGCAACTTGAACTGCCTCATCATCAGCAAGGCCTAGATCAATCATTGCAAACAACTTGGCATAAGTAGTGTATATGGTCTCACATTGGAGTAGGCATTCTATTTCAGAGGAATTGAATTTCTTTGCCAAATGAGCATCCATGGTACTCAATGGTTGACATACTAGCAAAGGCTTGATGCTAGATGGAGGGTTAGGCTTAGTAGGGTTGATCTAGAGATGTGTCTCAGCAACCTCCTTTGGAGCATCTTGGGGTTCAATTGACTCAATTGGGACTAATTGGTGGGGTGAGTTAGTAGGGACATAAATGGTGTTGTGCCTAGGATTTGGAGTTACAAGCATACCTCTTCTAGCCACTATGTCTGGGTTAATAGAAGGTTTTATGTACATCACGCTACTTCACATCATTTAATGAAGATTCAATCATTGTAGTACTAGAAGCAAAGATAAGATTTGGTGTTGTGGCACTCAGCCTTGGGATAAACCATTCATAGAAATTAGGATTGTACTCTAATGAAGCATGGTCATCAAGAAGTTGTGGGTCAAAAGATATATCTAGTGACATCAATCATCATGTCTCGTTGTCCTAATCAACTTGCAATGTGTAGCTCTTCCTCTGAAGGAAGTTTTCTACACAAGGGATCAAGTTTAGCCAATTTAGAAATGTTGACACGATGGAAAAGTGCAAGCACTCGGAGAGATGTAGGATCATGCATTGAAGCCCAAAGTGCCTTTCTTTGCTTAGCAATAGTCATTTAGGCAGCTACCATATCGTGCAGCTAACCTTTGACTAGAATACTATTTTTGTTCAAACTCACTTTGTCCTTTTGTTTTCTTGGCCAATGTTGCAACATCTTCCCAACATGTTATGTGCTCCCAGTGCAGAACATAGGAATTAAGCAATGCTTTTCTTGCTCTACCTAAGTCATTTGCTTTATAACTTCTCCCATGATTGCTGCGTAAATCGAACAAATTTGTGATTGCTCTGACCATGTCAAAGGCTTCTCTAAGAGTTTTTTATGCTCAACAGCTTGAATTCCAAGGTCGGCATGAACATATGCATGAGCGAGTGAAGTCAAGAGTGTTTCATCTAGTTATTGAGAACTCATAGCTTTTGATTGATCTCTGTGTTTCCTTATCTTTTCTAACATCTCCATGATCAATCATTTAGCTAGTTTCAAGTGTATTGGAGATTTTGGTCGAGAAGAACATGGCTTGTGAATCAATAGGTTCATTATGCTCTCTATACTAGATTCTATATCCTTGTGTAAGATTGAAGTACTAGAGGCTTGTTTTTTAGCTGAAGTGACAATCTTGGTCACAGCCAAGGGCTATGGTTGTATGGGTTCCATCTTAGAATTAGAAGTAGTAACTTTCAATTCAGTGGAGTGGTCACTTATGACAGTCAAAGATGACTGTGCACTTGGATCCTCAGATTGAGTGGAAGTATTCATACTCTTGGTAGTTCCAAATTTGTTTGTGATAACACTCCTAGAGGGAGGTCGTCTCTCTTTTGATATTTTTGTAGATGTTCCTTGGGGATCATTTTCCTTAGATTGAGCAGCTACACTAGGCTGCTGCTGTTGCTGCCATATTTTCTATTTTGGTTTGGGTGACAAAGGTTCTAGGTTTTGAGAAGACTTTGGTTGTTTTAAAGAGCTAGCAACAACCTGGGGTTGTTGCTTATCAACACTTGAGGGCTTTATCTCATCTATCCTTGGACTTTTTATTTCAGTTGGAGTAGTCTCATGAGGAAGTGGCTGCTTTGGCTCTAGCTTTTCCTCCTTGTTCAATGACTTTTTAGACACTACTAGTTCCTTATGTGGATTAGCATCAACTCTAAGTGGTTGCTCTTTTAGAATTGTGGGCTCAAGTGTCACAGGAATTAGCTCGTCGGTCACTAACTTATCTGGTGTTGTCTCCTCAAGTATCTTGGTCCATGACCTAGATCTATGCATGGGTCTCTTTTGCTTTCTCTTGGATTTGGATGGGACTTAGTCTGTGGTCACTAGAGGTGGCTTTGCGGGTGGTTTTGGCAACCAAATCCAAGATTTTTTTGCATAAAACCCTTGAGCACAGAGCAATGATTTGGCCACCTATCATGACCCTTTGCTAGCTCTCCATCGATGCTTCCAATTACATGCCCTAAATCTCTTCCCCCTTCAAGATGTAGTTCTATTCCCAATAGCTTGAGAAGCTATGGTAGTGTTTCTAGTAGCTGTGGTCTTTCCTTTGGTTCCAAGAGGATTCTTATTGAGTAGTTCTCTCTTGTTTTAATGTGCCTTGAGTAGTTCATTAAGAACTCTCTAGCTGTCCTCTCTAGGATTTTGATCTGACTCTGAGGTAAGCTTATTGCCCTTCTCTAGAGAAGAGACAAGGTTTCCTTTTCTGAAAGTAGTGACTATCTCCACATCTGGTAAGGTTAGAATTATACGATGTGCTTCGTAGTCCACAATGCATGTGGTTGCACAAGTGAAAGGTCTTCAAGCAAGACTTCCTTTCCCATATCTTCATGATTTGGAAGTACATAAAACACTGTGGGCATGCTTTCGATCTCAACAGTCAAGAGAATTTTGCATTGTCCTAAGAGGGAATATATTGATCCTCCATACAGCTTAATAGTTGCATTGGTCAGGATGAGTTCAAGTTGTTCGATCTTAGTCCATACCTCATAGGTCAAGATGTTGTAATCTTTGAACCTTCAACTATGAGAGTGTCAATGATGAGCGTTAGCTTGGTAGTTAGTTTGACCCTGAGATATGCATGAGGGATTAGCTCTTCATCATCTGGGTTAGTGTTTGTGGCTTGGATCTTTCAGATATTAGGCATGGTAGACCTAGTTAGGGTACTACATGAAACCTTGTGTATTGGATCGTCATGGTACATGTGAATGATGCTGCACTCAATGCATCTAAGGTTAGCCTTTGGAAATTTATCTATCACCATCCGGTTTGCTAGTTATGACCTAGGCTCTTGTGTTGCTAGCTTTTGGCAACACGTGAATGGATAGATGGATGGGAATGTTCACTCATTTGTGTTGACTCATAAGGTTTTAGGACTTTGAGGCCTAAGGTTGAGTTCACTCTAAGGCACATCAACAGAGTGTAAGGCTCTTAATAGCTAGATGACAAACTCTTCAACTCTTCTTGCAGTGGTATTGTGTGGTTCTTGGTGTAGATGTTCCTGTTCAACTCTCTAGGCTTGTCAGTTCTTCTTGGATTTTACAACTTCATTTCTTGGAGTTCCTTTTCTTTAAATTTGTCTCTCATTGTTCAATTGGTCTTGTGATCTTGCACTAAGTGCAAGTAGTGAAATTATGGGCTTAGTGGTTGGCTCCTCCTCTCAATTGCTATGGTGTTGGTACTTTCTTTGAATGGGGTTCAAACTAAGTCAAAGGGGGCTTAGGACTTATGGCAGCTTGGTTGACAATATTTTACTCATCAACCCTTGTAATGATTGGAATGGAGCATATGATGTTGGTGGATTGGTCGATTTCCCACCTAATGACTTGCAGTATGTCCTATATGTAGATGTGAAAGTGACTATTGCGGTTGTGCACTATGATCCTAGATGACCTAAGGTAATGTCAACCTAGTGTGTGTTGCCGAGGTTGCCTAGGTGCTATGTGCAACGTGTGCTAGGTCCTTGCAATGTGATGAGGTGGTTACTTACTTTAACAAGCTTCTTATTGAGTTCTTAAGTCATTAAGATATTTACTCCAAATGCTTGACTTCAAAACCTACAAGTTATCAAGGCACTTTGCAACACTTTGATTCAAAAAATTGCAAGAGTGAGGTGTGCAAAATCAGGCTTTCTTCCTTTCCAATGTAATGTGCATGGGTGCAAGAAATTCCTCAAAGTATCACAACCATGTCATGCTAACAATATGGCAAGTAGGGACGACACTTTGATGCAAATACATAAAGCAAGAGATTCAAATTTAGAATGTGAGTAAGATAAGTATGAGTGAGCCTTGAAATGTTGAGTGTAATGCACCAACAATGGGGACTTTGGATGGACTTCTATTGTTTCAAAAGTTGCAACTCACTTTAGTGACAATCTCTGACCTTGTCTTTCAGCACCTAGGTAGTGTCTCTAAGTTCAAGGTGAACAAAGAAAGTAGGTTTAAAATACCATTCCCCTTACTCATAGTGTGGTTTCTTAAATGAATAGCAAAATTATAGCAATGAAGTGGCTAGACCCCTAGATAATTGCCTATCGAGGATCCTACCAAGCACAAGGAAGCAAGGATAGGTACCTCAAGCTGAAGCCAAGAGAAGCATGGCCAGGTCTCCTAGAATAGTGATACCCCATCTTGGAGAATGACAAGAGGTCATTTCACATGAACAAGAAAGAATGGGGAATAATAAGAGGGCATGGGAAGCCTTATGTTATTCATGTGAAGAAGAAAGAATGGATCCAATTCTTTTGAACAATTTGTAGCTTGGTCTCTTGCATTTTGCAAATCTCACACGGAGTGTATTTACACAACTTTACATATTTAAGATGCCTATGTGTTTAGATTGGATCCATACCCCATTGCATTTTCTCTCTCTCCCCTCATGTAGGGGGTATGGGAGATGACCCTTGCATTCTAATTGGAAAAACACTTGATGTTGCTATTGGAAAATTTCAATGAACATCCCTTATATTGTTCTTATAAAACACCTACTATTGTTGTTGAAATTAACTATATTCCGGTTTTGTGTGTTGTGTGTGTGTGTAGAGAGAGAGAGAGAGAGAGAGAGAGAGAGAGAGAGAGAGAGAGAGAGAGAGAGAGAGAGAGAGAGAGAGAGAGAGTATATCAAGGAGTAAAATAGTGTACCTTTCATAAATTATTGTATGATAGTGTTTGTTGTCAATAGTATAAACGCTATTGGTGGCCTATATTTCAAAACTTTCCTACGTATGGATAGCCCTAGGAGAATAAAAACTAATTTTAAGCAAATATTGTAGAAAGCAAAAGTAAATAAAGACTAGGGGCATGAAATACCAAGGGTAAATTTCCATATTTGACATGTGCACCTTATCCCTTATTATAGGACTAAAGAATATTGTATTGTAAATTGTTTGAGTAATCCTTTTGAAATGCTTAATCTTTGTACTTTAATGATCTAAGATATTAAGCATTAGTATACCTTACAAACACATGTAATTCTTGTTATCAATGGTTTAAGAATTTCAGTGTAGATCTAAGTAAATAAATCAAAAGTTGATCATACACATTTGACATTGATAATGTAATTCTTGTTTCTAGCATTTCAATATTTAAAATTTTAAACTAATACTCTTCTTATACCAAAACATGTGTAAAAATAGGCCAACAAAGTTAATTTTAGTTTAAGATAAATGAATGAAAAGTTGATCATGTTAATTATCACTATCGATCATGAAATTCTTGCTATTAAAATGAAAAGTTCATCATGCAAATCACCACTAACTAATCCTATTATTGATATATTAAAAGTTTATCACCCTGTTATCATCAAACTAAGCTTTTATCTGAGTACAGCTTGGCTATTGAAAGCATATGCTTGATATATTTAGCTTGGATTATGTATGTCACATACTTTATCAGATAAGCTTCATTTCTCAATCGAGATTGTCTAGCAATATTTCAATCATTATGAGAAAGTATTAAACCTAAACACTATTTTTTAATGAATGTACTTCTTATTGCATCAAGAAGACTTGTACAACAAAATGCATGATCTCTTTGGGAAACGATTTGACCAAGCCACTTGACCCCTAAAGTCATACTAAGGTCAAAGAGTTTCTTGTGATATATCCCTCAAAGCATTGGAATCACTAAGCTACTAAGTGGCACTCAGCTTCACTTGAGTGACTCCTAGGAATCATAGCAAGGAGACAATCAAGTAACGACTCTATACAATCACCAATAGGCTAGCAGCCCCCCTAATAGGGGCGTCCTTGGCCCCAATGAAAAAGGGAATATTCCCTAGCCAACTAGGGAAAGTTCATAATATGGTCAGATTGGCCGACTAGACTACCTTCCCAGGCTATAAAAGAAAGACCCCTCCAAAGCCATCATCGATCTATCTTCACCTAGTTAGAGTTCTTCCAACTACCTGTAAGCTCTTCGCCTATCTCTATTTGGATCATCATCTAAGCTTCACAGTGGAAGCACATGGGTGGACAAAGCCATCTTTGTATCAATTCATTTGAAATTAAATAGAATTCTATTCTTCTCATGTTTGCTGAGTGTTCTCTACTCGCTCAGATTCAGTCCACTGCACTGTGCAATTTCTACAAGTGGAACCAAACATACTAGACAAAGAGTGAGTATAAGCCATAGGGAGCATTGATAATTTAGGGGCAATTAGACTATCCCACATCTACTCAAATATCTTCAAGTAGGATAAATTTGATAGAGTCGCATCATAAAGTATAGAGGAGATTCTAATAGGGACTAGAACCTTCTTATAGTGAAGTTACAAAGGGTACTGTCCTACTTGAAGCCATGCACACCAACCTATGATCATAAAACCCTAGGCCACATTCACATATTGGACATTGCACTCGGTCACGTACCATCGCCATGATTAGTAGCACTAGCTACATTATAAAGATTGCATTGCATTAAAAACTACCCAACTATGACCAATGAAACCAATGAAACCACACTCAAGTGAGGGTAATAATGGGTATAAAATTGAGGGCAACTACCAAACATACAATGATGAGAATTTTCTTATGTGCGATACAATATTGATTGAAAAGTGGAAGTCTAATTGAGCACAAATTGCACCTAGGTCACTTGAACTATAAATTAAAGGATTGGTTAAGAAAATTGAAAACTTCATTGTGCATGCACACACTTATCATAAAAAACAAGGGAAAGAACTACAAGCAACATGTTTCCTGAAAGGGAAACCATTGCAAGAAGCACATTAGAAAACAACCACAAAATAAGACAACTTGTGACTACATTAGACAAAACAAATGAAGAAACACAAGAATTGCACTTGCAAATTTGCAACAAATGAATAACAAACCATGCCAAAAACAACATAGATACAAGAGGGGCTAGGGACTACCAAGAACACCTAAGAAACATGACTTGGATAGGAGAACTTTTAACGACCAGTTTTGAAAGCAAATGAACCTAGAAATAGGTCTAATAGCTTATACAGAACATAAAAAGGCCAAGGAATATTCTAACATAAAGGAAGCCCACATATAACAACTAAAAATAGATACCATAGAACTTAAAAGGGCCATGCTAGCCATTGATGGCAACTAGGCCATGCAAGAACACTTGTACACATTGTTTGGGTTGCACTGAGTTTGAACAAAATTTAACACCATTAGAAGACAAAGATGAAGATGAATAGACTCAATAATCTTAACCTTGAATGTGCCATGAGCAACATTGCATTAGTGAACCATGATTCCAATACATTAACTATATCCAATAATGTAGCTAAAAGTTTAAACATTGCATTGGAAAGGTTGGGTTTGTGGACCTAGACTTAGAAGACAATGAGCTAGTACCTCTTATCTATCTTAGGGTCAAACTTATTGCAAAAAGAGAGTATAATGTTGATGCTCTTATCAAAGAAGGAGCAGATTTCAATATTCTGACCTATGAAGCATAAATTGAAATAGGTCAACCAGAGCTTATACCAACCATTGCAAACCTCAATCCCTATGGGGAAAACGTGTATTCTCTCCTAGGAAAATGCAAAATCTGCAAAACTTTTGAGGCAGAAAGCATTCCCATTGTATTCCATGTGCTTTCAAACTAGAAGAATGTGGGAAAGGAAATACTACTTTGGTAGAGCCTTCAAGCAACCATCAAGGTGCAATGTTGATTATGTAGTGCAACATATACATTTGTCACTCCCAAATGTGAGTTTAATTTGTAGCAACAATAATCTCATCATTCCTCAAGAAAAAGGCATGGACCAAATCCTTGACTCAAAAGAGATACCAGCTAGTGAGAGAAGTAGTAAATATTGAGGGATTTTTTGGGCCACATGACGAAGAAAGAGAACCTGTTAGCATAACCATTCTTCAAATGAATAACCTAGGAAGCAATGCTAGGGATATAAGATGGACTTATAGAACTTAGGTGGCAATGAAGCTAGGGATTGAAATAAGTCTTTGCATTCCTTTAGCAAATTCCTCAATGCTAAATTCTTCTTCTTTGTAGGGGTGTGGTTTGATCTTTGTCCTCTTTAGAGAGAAGAATAGTGAATACACAAGACTTGGCATTGATCTTTCTCTTTAATTTCTTCATTAGAGTGAGCTCCATGTGTTTATGATCCACTCCATACGCCCACCCCAAGAAAATTCCATTTTCATTGAATTCAAATCCATGATAAACTTTCCAACTGTTTTTAGCCAATCACATCCATGAACTATATCAATAGGTCCCATTTCCAAGGCTACAAGATTATATTGACTAGTACATTATGGAGAAAGCTTGATAGAAGTGCATGGGCACACTTCATGAGTGGCTTCAAAAGCCCCATTGGCAACTTGTACCATTAATGGTGTCTCCATATCCTTAGGTAGTAGCTTCATCCCATCCAAATATTTTGTATTCACAAAGCTATGTGTATTACCCCTATCCACAAGAATATAGGTAGCTTTGCCATTTACAAGCCCTTTAAGCCGAAGAGTATTTTCATCTTTACTACCCGTCCATGCATCATGAGAGATAGTGCACAATATAGAAGAACTACCTGGGTCAAAATGAAAATCTTCCATAGGTTCATAAAAATCCTCATTTTTAGCTTCTTCATCTTTATGTGGCTCCTCTAATGTATGCATAGATGACATTTGAAAGAGCTCACCCTCATTTACTTCCTCATCCAATCCATATTCTATGATCATGCTAATTTTTACTTCCTTTGATTTGCATTTTATCTTATGGTCAGGGGTCCATTTCTCCCCACACTTGAAACATAAGCCTTTGGTGTACATCTCCTTCAATTTGTCATTAGGTACATGCTTCCCTTGTGTACTATTGGCTATAGGTTCCCCTCAAAATCTATTGTTTTAAAATCTAATCTAAATGCAGTATTAGACCTTGGACTTATTCCCCACTTTGTGCCATAAACTATAGGAAAAGTTGGAACCTTGTTGTGAGAAATTTGGAACCTTCCCTCTTGTCTAAATGGCTCCCTTTGCTAGCTAAATTGTTGCCCCAACCTTAATGATTGATTTTAAGGTAAGTTCCCCAAAATTTTAGGTTGAAATGAAGACACATCTCTGTGATACTTTTGGCTGTACCTTTCAACAAGCTAAATTGCTTCATGTATGTTCCTGGGCTGCATTACACTAACCTCCAAAGAAAGATGTAGGTCTAGCTCATAATAAATTTATTTAGCTTTGCTAAATTTGTGATTCCTTTTATATACATGAATAGATTTAGGAATATATTAGAATAATCCTATATAGGCATTCCCCTTTACTTCAAGTTATATCACATTCTTTGCAATTTTTCATTTTCCATATGAGAGACGAACACGTCAAGAATTAGCCGCTTAAATTCATTCCAAAGTACCAATATCTTCCCTAATCTTTTGCATATACCTCCACCAAGTGTGGGCATAACCTTCAAGATGAAGGGCTACATAATAAATCTCAGCTTCATCACTCCTACGCTAGAGTGTAAAGTACATATCAAGCTTATTAATATGTTCTTCCCATTTTGTAGGTGAAGAAAATTCTCCCTTGACATATGTAATGCTAATTTTCTCTTTATACTCCCTATCATTGTAAGGTAATGGATTAGAATTGGGCTATCCATATGATAGTTATTTTTAGATACTTTGCTCCATGAAATTTACTTGTAATACGGTTGTCCATTTTAGTTATTACCAAACCCTTGATAAGAGGCCTGATTAGAGGGCCTTTCAAGTGATTGGTGCTCTCTTGTTGCTTAATCATATATAAGTCTTTGTCCATCATGTATATCTTCAATTTTAACCTCCACTCTTCGTTGCATAGTAGCAGGCTATGTAAAAGGACTTATAAAAGGGATCACAAACATGTTCCTCTTCATCAACTCTTGCCTCCTCTTCATGCTTAGAGTCATTTTTTGGACTGAATTGAGGCCTAGATTTACTCTTGGGAGGATATGTGTCTCTCAAATTGGAAGGTTCTCTCTTTTCAAGAATAGTTGGGTCAAGAAGTGGAGTGGAATATGAATCTTTTGGGGGTGGCATGGTATCAATTGTAGGTTGATTTTCTTGTATTTTATTGCCCAATCCCTTTATAACAATAATCGGCTCATCAAATTTTCTATCCATCTTTTCCATTGACTTATTTAATAAGTGTATTCCCCCAAGATGCCCCTTATTCATACTGTTCAACTCCTTTTATAGTTGTGATAGCCACTAGAACCTTGAGACACATGTAATTCTGCATTCTTTGGATGACTATGTTGAGCATTGATCGCATTTGTACCACCATTATCATCTTGGTGTTGGTTGAGGCTAATATTACATCCATTAGGTTCAGATTGTTAGGTCTTGACATCCTTGTTACTTGTTTCTAGAAGTTGGTAATTTCTCTTGTTCTTGGCCAATTGATCATCCATTCTCCCTTTGCAATGTGGATAATATCCTTATCAATCAAAGAGTTCCTCATATTTGCAATGTGTTCATATAAATATCGTAATCAGCCTATCAATGTTGATAATCCCCATAGCCATGTACCAGATCATGCTTACATAGCATCTATCTGACAAGCTAGAGACCTACCTATATCATTCCAACATTATTTTGTATCGAATAGCCAATATACTAGTAGTAGTACCAGAGGATGTTGTATTTACTATGGATGGTAATGTGGATCAACTCGCTATTGATTTTATTAGAAATGTGTCTATTGAAGATGTGAAGATGGAGTGTGGTGATGGTATCATGCAAAGAGGACCCAAAATATATCAATAAAAGAATCCTTGTATTCAACAAATAGAAAGGTACAACATGTAGGCATTCCTAGGGAAAAATACTTGCCTTGTTAGCTTACATAGCTTCCAAGGTCAACATCAAGATTCCAAGGTTTCCAACTTAGCTACTTAAAACCCTTAGCAAAACCAATCTAGCCTTGTATGCTAGCATAGGGTGACCAAGAGTACTCCTCAACTTGTACACCCACTTTCATGGCAATGCATGTTTTCCCTTGGGTAAAGGAACCAAATCCCATGAATGAGTCTTTTGCAATGAGTCATACTTACATTACATGGCCTTCTCCCAAGAGTGACTACTATCTCTATGCATAGCCTTCTCATAAGTAAGGGGCTTACAAATTCGGCTCACTAGAATTTGTCACCATATCAAGAGGACATGAGGCTTAGTGGAGCATCTCAAAATTGCATGTGGGCCTATATGGCCTATCCTTTCTATCCAATGCCACAATCCTACATAATAGGTAGATCATGGGCTAATATAACATTAGCATCTATAGCAGGTTGTCTAACTAGAGGTGGAATTGGAGCTGGATGTACTATAACAAGAGACTCCTCTTAAAAGATCACCCTATGTATCTCAACTATACACTTTGGTCTCATATTAAAATTTTCCTCATGGAATATGACATTATGGTTGTGGATAACTTTCCAAGCTTGTGGATTCCAAAGGCAATAGCTCATCTCATCAATATCACCATATCCAAGAAAGATGCATTTGATGGACTTTGGATTCACCTTATTGCATTTGTCTTTTAGAATATAGTAGAAAGTCTCACATCCAAAGTCATGCAAGTATACATACGAGAGAGGTTTACTAGACCATACCTCCTCAACAACTCTACCACCGAGAGCAGTGCATGGGATCTATCTATTAATCAAATGAATTGCAATAGTAATTGCCTTTGTCCAAAAGTGTTGTAGTGAGCCTACTTGACTAAGCATACTGCGGACTCTTTCTTGAATAGTCCTATTCATACACTTTGCAATGCCATTCTAGGTGGGGTGTAAGGGATGATCAACTAATACTTACTACCCCTCTCATCATAAGATTGCTCAAATGACTTAGAGATATATTCATCTACATTGTCAAACCTTAGGTATTTCAGCCTATATCGAGGCTAGTTCTCAACCATAGTTAGAAAGCACTAAAATGTAACCAAGACATTCGAATTTTGCTTTATGAGATAGGCCGAAACCTTATACAAATAATTATTAATAAACATGATAAAATACTTAGCACTACCTAATGACTAATAGAGCATGGGACCACAAATATTTGAATGCATAAGAGCCAAGGGATCATATGCATAGAGCTAGACTTTTTATGCAAGTTACAAGTCTACCTATCATGTAAACAATGATCACAAGTGTTAAAATATGTGTAGTCAATAGGGGCAAAAAGAGTGAGTATTTTCATTCCTTAAGGGATATATGCCCAAGATGGCAATGCCAAAGAGATACATGTAAAAGATCAATCATAACCAAAACACAGAACAAATCTAGATATAAGCAAGGGGCATAGGCTATCAACCTTGGCACCTCTAGCAAAAATGAGGTTGCAACATGTAAACTTCCATGTAAAATCACCAAAAGAGACATGGTATTTGTCATCATCTAACTGTTTATCAAAGATAAGGCTTTTAGATAAAGCCAAATAGGATGTATATTATGAAGCACAAATGGAGCACCAATATTAAATTAGAATCTCATATCACCTATGCCAACAATGTCACATACATGATCATCACCCAATATGATTGAACTTGTAATAGTCTGGTAGATATAAAACCAATGACGATATGGAGTAACATGGAAATAAGCCCCCAAATAAAAAGTTAACACTAAGAATAAGCAGACTAATTATCAAGTCACTGAGTAGCATCAAGTGATGAAGCAATGAGTATGTAATCATTTGAATTGCACTCCAAGATATTTATCTCTTCTATCTTAATGTCGAACTTAGGAACAATGTTGCAATCATCAAAAGATTTGGCATTATCCTATTCTTTCTCTTTGCCTTTGTTGCTCTGTTATTTCCTATCTTATGACATCGTGGTCTTATGTAAACTTGGTGCCCATAATAATGACAAGTAAGAGAGGACTTAGGACCATATGAATTATTTCACGATTACTCACAAGACTTAGACTTGCCCCTGTTGGGCTATGAGTCTCTACCACAAAGTTATTCCCATTACCACCATATTTTCCTCTTTGTAAGTGCATGAGAAGTATGGGCTACATCAACATTCTTCATATTCACCTCTTTTGTAAGCAAAGTTCCATCTACATTCTTGAACTTAAGGCCATCATCAGGAGGGTTTACACTCATAACAGTGCAGAATGTATCCCAAGACTTAGGTAGTGTGACAAGTAAGAAAAGAGACTTAACACCACTTAAGGCCCTATGAAATAAATTGACTAAAAATGGAATCAAACTCATTTAAGTGAGAAGATATAAATGTCCCTTCTTTAATATGAAGTTTTATGAGTTGCTTAAGCCAATAAAGCTATATTGCAAGACTTTACTTATCATAGAGATCATAAATCTTTTTCCATAATGCAAAAGCACCACCCTCAGTCTCAATGACATTGAAGTGTACATGCTTTGACAATGACAAAATAATAGTAGACCTACATAGATCATCAAGCTCTTCCCAATCATCTATATCATAAAATTCTAGCTTTATACCCTTTAATTTTAATGGCTTGACTTGTTTTTTTGCACCAATACCTACGAAATTTAAGTGTTCCAATACTGGAAGTTAGTGCCATCCAACTTCTCCATGTTGAAGATAGCATTGTCATTGAAAGCATTTGACTTGCCATTATGTCTACCAAACACAAAGCGAATACAACTTGCTATCATAATTGTAAATTAGCCCCAAAACCAAGTGAAAAAGCATACAACAAGAGGAAGACACATAGCTATAATACATTGATGTTCACAAGTAGGAAGCACTAGAGTGTTAAATACAAGTATTTGGTCTCAAAGAAACTACTCAAAATTGATTTTCAGCATGGCTATCCATAAAATTGTAGTAAATGAGCATGTAATTGTAGGCAATTTTGCAAAAGAGTCAACTCCCACTATAGGAAAATCTAGGAATAAATCAAGATGTACAATGCAACTAGCAGTATAAGACAGAGCATAAACCACCAAGTACTAAAGACTATCAAGACATCTAAGGTGTCATTGTACAAAATTGTATATAAAAATGCATAGCTAGCATCTATCCACCACTAATAACCCACTTACAATAAGAGATACAAGGAATCCATATACCATCCCACAGTCATAAACCTCTGTAGTGACAATATATGGGTAAACCAAGAAAGCATAAGAGAATCTCCCATTACCTCAAATGAACCAATCTATAAGAAGGAATACCAAATACTCCCACTAGAAGAGAATGCAAAGTGTCCAATAGCAAAATAAAGCTCATAACATCCAAGTGCCCAAAATGCATCATATATACATTTGGGAGCATATACATACAATATGTCTTTATAAGGTCGCAAGTGGAAATCACTGAAGCAAATAACCACTACCCAAATGCAACCAACCAAGCTCAAATCCAAGACTGAAGACCTACCATAAGCATATCTGGGCACAATGATTAGTGCAAGCATAAACATAACCATATAGTATACTCGAATAGCATGTAGGCATTTAATACATAGACATCCATTGTGAAAGCTAGCAAAGAACTCTTCAAATGTTGAGTTATTTGAGCTCTAATCAATCTAAGAAGGTTGCCCAAACATCAAACCAACTTCTAAGTGTTACAAAATTGTCTCATAAGCATCATATAAGCCATAGACATTCAAATACATGCTAGTTAGATAGTGTACAATAGAGATACCCTATGTTCATAGTCAATAGCTGAGCTCAGTGGCTCCAAATAGCATTAAATACCAAGCTTGCAAATGCCAAAACAATATCCAAGTGTTAGGAAAAAAGCATGAGCAACAAAAGTGACTTGTGGGAGCTAGTATAGGGGGTGCAGATAGTATGTGTAAACATGTGGACTACTAGTAGATCTGTTACTGATTGAGTTGAAGAAAATGGCCCCAATGTGGCACTTGACAATGCTCAAACAAACCCCTAGGAGGCCTTAAGTAATCTTGGAACAAGCTGAAGCAAAGGGAAGATCAATGCATACCTTGGGAGTGTAGGGTTGGAACGATGAAACTTTCAATCAAGCTCTTCTTCTCAAGCTAAGGTAATGCTAAATAGCTCCTTGAATGCTTCCTCGGATACCAATTGAAAGGTGGACCATGAGCAAAAGCAAGAGGTATGGAGGTTCAAGCAAGAGAGAGCAAGACAGTGTATTGAAACTCCAACAGTCACAATGTGTGACCTGCCTTCCCTTATTTTATTGTCATGTAAAGAATAAAGAGTAAAGTGATAGTGACACGTTTATTATCTAAATGGCCCCAACTACCCATGGTTGCAGCACTAAATCTAGCTATAACACTACGCAAATCCCACAATCTTGCATTTTATTGGACTCCTAGAATGTACCTCTTCAGATAATAAATGTAACACATCTACATTAAATTTAATAAACAATTGATATATATAATACGTATACAAGTTAATTAAAAAGTATTGCAATTTTAAAGAAGTTTTTAAGGATTGTCATTCCTCCCCCACTTAATTGCGAATTGTTCTCATGATTCTCACAAGCATAGCTACCACAAACATCACAAATATCCAAGGTATCACGAACTCCACTACCATGAGTACCATTATGCGAATCCAAAAAGAAAAATATACTCTCTCTCACTTAACTATGAAACTTCCTCATGAGCATAGTGACAAGATCTACAAAATAACACAAAGAACAATAGTAGACACTAAAAATGTATAAAAATAATTTTGGTGCATTGTGAATTAACTAATCAAGTAAGAAGAATAGTTATATTTAGTTGTTTAAAACTTGTGCAATCCAATGCATAGAGTATACCAACTAGAAAGCATTCTAGAGTTGCTACACAACAATAATCCCTCTAGGCAATAAGATGCACACTACTTTCCTACTAGAAATATTACTTCTAAAAAATAGCATCACCGATAAGTACAATACCCATCAAGGCACCTTTACAAGGCTAAAATTACTAAGTAGGACTCCTGTGGTTTAATTGCCAACCCTCCATGGCCTATTAGAATAACTAGACCATGGTCCATAACTCCAATTTTTCCTTTAGATATTTTTTTAAAATTTATTTTTGGGATCAAATTAGTATATATATTTATTCTCCATCCAAAAAGTCCTACCCCAAAGAGATGCAAGACATTAGACAAAGTTAAATCATTAGGGAAATACTTACAGCAACCTACAAGGACCTTAGAGGTGATAGTTATCTCCTTTTGGTTGTTTTTTCCCTTCTTTCTTTGTTTTTCCTTTGTTCTTTAGTTTTTTAAAAATAAGATAGATATACTCTTTTGACTTTTATTTATCTTGATTTTCTTCTCGTCTCTTTATTTAAAGGAAATAACTAGAAGACTAGGAATTCATCACTAAGTTGAGCTTTCAAACATCTCAACTTAATAGCTTTGCTTTGAGGAATTTAATCTAGCACATGGCATAAATCATCCTAGACAAATGAAAGATCAAGTACTCACTAGATCAACATGTTCCATCCATGCTACTCCTAGTCAAAACAAATCCACCAGGTCATACACACACCACCCCCTAAATTTCACTTCCTAGCATGGCAATGTGCCATCCCTTATGGGTGGACCCTCATACATATTTAATTCTATTATTAGTGTTTTTTAAAAATAATTACAAGTTTTAAGTGTGAATAAATTCTAGTTAATTAGATTATATTTTCCTTTTCAGTTCATTTCAAAAGGGCAATCATAGATAGGTGGGGCACAAAACAACATGTATATGTATATCGCTAGTGCAACTCCTAAAGATAAATGGCATAAGTGTTTATCAATTCTCCTCTCTAGTCATCCATCTTTACTTGAAATGGTGCAAATACCAAACCTTGCAACTTATGAGTAAGGTAAAATTCTTCAATGATGATATTAATCCTTGATCCTTTGTCTAGTGAAACATCATCAAAATTTCTTCCCAAATACTCGACTTGGATGGTTGGTGCCTTATAGTGTACTACCTCTACTTGAGTAGGAATCATGCCTAGCATTCTAATGTGCCCTTTGGGCCTTGAGTATCCTACATCCACACTTTTCCTTGGCTAGTTACGATTCTTGACAACCACTTTTCTTTAAAACTTAGAAGGAGATCTAGAATATGTTCTTGAGTCAATTGTAAAAAGACAATCAATGCTCTAAATAGCTCATGAGAGCCCTCTTGCTGCTTATGCCTATTTAAATATTCATCCTTAGCATCTCTTGGCTACAAAGTATATTGTGGAAAATCTTATTTATTAACAAACTCACATCTTTCGTGCATTTATTACAGCAGATATGTGGGGTTGAACTCATCTTTTTCTCTATAGTCTTTGAACCTCTTTTGATGCTATGTCCCTAGCTCTATCATGTATATCCTAATTTATATTTTATTTACTTTGGCTTTTGTAATAGCCAAGGCGTGTGTCTCTTTTGAATAGTCCTCCCCACAATGATACAATTTGAACAATCACATCCTATATCCTCTTCCAATACATGCTAACGTATAGGTTATCCCCTTTTGAAAGACAGTTCTATTGTCTCAACTTACTTAGTTATCTGCTTAAGATGCTGGCCTATGGACTAGCCCTTCATGGTCTCTTTGGGGATTTCTACTAGAATGACTACTGATAGTGTTAGTGATTGGTGACCATAAGATGCTCCTACCACTTGCATTTCTTGCTAATTTTCTATCTACGTCCCTCTTTTAGCCCTACGGCATACACATAACTCATAGTTTCATCTTAACATATGTCCATGTCTTCCATTGTAGTAACAAGGCCTCTCGCCCTTCGTGCATTGTTCCATAGTTTTGGCTAGTACTTATTTCATTTTTTTGGTGGGTAATCCTTTATACCAAATCCTCTTAATTCTCTTTTTGGTGTCCTCTCAGGTGCAGTCAGATTTACAAGTGCAACATGTAGCTTTAGTGGCATTCTCCCATTCCAAACATTTCAGTTGCACCAACGTTCTTTTGCCTTAGGTTCTATCTTCTAAGAAATACTACATGATTATAGAATTCATAAAGTGTTCATCACCCCTATATCTATCTACTTTTTAATATTTTTCTTTGGTCTCCTTTGGAAGCTTGTATTTTTCTCTTTATCCTTGCCTTTTCTCCAATATCTAGAGAACTCTTTGTCTCTTCTCAACTAATTTTTGTGTCTTCTTTTACTTTTTCCACTATTTGAATCACTTGACTCACTATCTGAAAGGTGGAGCAAGATTGGAAGCACAATCAGAAGTAAGAAAGAAGTAAGAGCTATGGAGGTTCAAGCAAGAGAGAGCAAGACTATACATGGAAACTCCAGGAGTCACAATGTGTGACTTGCCCTCCCTTATTCTATTGTCATATAAAGAATAAAGAATAAAGTGATAGTGACAAGTGACTACCACTTGCAGTAAATATGTGTATAGGCGATAAGTACAAATAAATGTAAGTGGCTAGGCATAGGAGGCCTTTAACCCCAACAAGCTCTCGATTAAAGGTGAATGTACTTGAGTGTAGAGAAAACAAGAAAAAAGTGACAAAGTATACATAGAAGTACAACAAGATGAGGAATAGACATCATCTCATCCTACGCCATAATCTTTCCTAAGGCATAATGTCCCACTAGGAAACTTTTAGTGAGAAAATCTACATGATTCTTATCAGTCCAGATCTTGGTAAGCTCTATCTGCTTGTCCTCAACCACCTCTATGATGAAGTGATAATCAAGGTCAATGTGCTTGGTCTTCGTATAAAAGATCGAATTACGTATCAACTGAATGGCACTAATAGACTCCAAATGTAACATAGGAGTCATACCAATGGCTACCCCACTAGACGACCTAATAATAGGGCCTCCTTGTAAGTCTCAATGGCTACAATATACTCAACGTTGATAGTAGATAAGGCTGTGCATTTCTGCACCTTGGATATCCAAGAAACAACACCTTTAGAAAGGGTAAAAACATAGCTAGAGGTGGACTTTCTATTATCTACATGTCCTACATAATCAGAGTCTTTGTAGCCCATGACTCTAGTATTTTAGGTACCATGACAAATGCATATGTCTGTAGTGTCCTTAAGGTATCTCATGATATCCTTTACAGCATCCCAATGTCGCCTGCTAGGTGTTGCCATATAACGAGTAACAACTCCCACTACAAATGCTATGTCAAGTCTACTCGCTATCATGACATACATCAAGTTGTTAAGCACGGATGCATACATGAACTTGGTCATATCAGCCTTCTCATAATCTTGGGACAATCTACTCGACTAACTTTCACATGAGAAGGTAATGGGTAGCCAATAGGCTTACCACCTTGCATATGGAACCACTTAAAGACTTCATGAGTGTACTCCTTTTGTGATAGGTAGAGGAGTCATTTTGAGTGATTATGCAAAATGCACATACCAACTCATCATGGGCACTCCCAGCAATCAACATGTCATCAACATATAGCACCAAAATGATAAGGCTACCATCATGGACCTTCTTCATGTAAAGATAGGCACAGTTGCCAAAGGGTTATAGCCCTAATCCTAACACAAAATATAAGAAAGGGCTACATTATTGTTATAGATATTATAGAAAATGGCAAATTTACATCAAGAATTACATATGTAAGACATAAACACCATCATAGAACCGTATAAAGAAACTAGATAGTGAAAATAATGATAGAAAATAGAGAATGAATAAAGAATCATCACAATAAATTAGGGCACGAATATCTATGATCATTATATCGTTAATGGCTCACATAATACCCTTATCTATCATACAAGCATGATCAAGAATCAAGAATCTTTCCTCTCATTTGCATGCCATGCCTATAACAACATAAAACTAACTAATCACATGAAAGATAAAGTCATTTTACATATATCCAAGTCTATGACTAAAGAAGACTAATGTTAAGATGTACTAGAAATGACTAAAGAAGACTAACATTATGATATACTAGAGTATGATTATATCAAATTTCATGTCAAAGCCAAGGCATGACAAGATAACCACTTGCTCTCCAAAGAGATGGTGATAATAGAGAGAGATGGCAAGGGCATGAGTAGAGGTTGGAGTGGTAGATCACCTTGATAATGGCAAATTGGTCTACCTACATGGAGGATTTTGTAAGTTCTATAGTTTATTATTAAATATTTAATGAGCTTCGTGATGCTTGCAATATTGATGTGGTTTTTAACAATGTTGCCAGAATCCCATTGGGTTGAAAAAGCATGGCCTACCTATCCTCATTGATAAGCTCTATGCAAGTGATGGTCCAATATGACATGTCTCTTTTGATACTAATCTAATAAATTTATTGATTACATCACATCTAACTTTGAATTGATACTAATCTCGTAAATGTTTTGTATTGATTACATCGCATCTAACTTTGAATTGCTGATTTGTTGTATTGCAAAACCCCTTTGAAGAGCCATTGTATCACAATGAGCTCTTGGATAGCGAGAAGCTATAATATATCTTGGATTCCCTCACTAATTGGCTTTTTGAGTTCGACTACTTGGAGCATCCCTTTCTTTTTTGCTTTGTGCTCAATCCTCTCCCCTCTACCATGTACAACCTTATGGCTTGTCCATTGTTTCTTTTTGGGCCATCATCACTTATTATTATTATTAGTATCATCATTACCATTATGTTCATTGTATGTGGCTCATTGATAGGTGCCGAGAATGAGGTTCTGAAGCACTCACTTACCAAAGTGCTTTTATGCTTGGCATGTACAAATAAAAAGCTAGGAATGGAGAAGTGAATAAAATTAATAAGAAGATTGAAGATGAAGTAAACAAAAGCACAATCAAAGTGCAAGAGGAGTTATAGATCAAAAAAAGGATGAAGCCAAATCAATAGGGTATGATAAACACTATCTTTTGAGCAACTTATGAAGACATTGCAAAAGAAGATTGCATTGTATGCCCATACAAGAGGCCCACTTGATGCATGGCATGAAGAAACACAAAAGAAACTTAATGACATGAAACATGTTCACAGTCATACAGACTAGAGACAACGAAGACCAATATTGGAGATACACATTTAATTGCCATGGAGGATCACTATGCGAGGGAAGAATCAAGAAGCCTTAAGAGTTTGGAAGCATTAAAGATAAAGTTACAATACTAAAGTACATAAAATGTTTAAATATGGATTGTAGAGATTGTAGATGAACATATATGAATGTGGCTCAAAGCACAACTAGGTGAAGCACCAAATGAAGGAAACTCAAAAAGAGGGCAAAATAATAGCTTATTTAGACAATGAAGCCATCATGAGTTCAAAAAGCCTAGTATCGAGCTATTTTAGTGCCATTGATGCCTTTAAAAGCTTCTTAAAGGATGTTAATACCTCTCTCTCTCTCTATCTCTCTCTCTCTCTCTCTCTCAATCCTCACAATCTCAATTATCACAAGGTTCTACAAGTCCTAGGTAGAATGGAGCAATTAAGGAAGGAGTACTTGCTTTTCTCTAAGCCTTTGTAAAACATGATGCCACAATGAGCTTACTCAAGCATCCTTACAATACCATCCAATTCTTCGAAGGGCTTGTATTCCTTGGATTAAAATAAGAGTTTAATGAAGGTTATTGTCAAGGATTTATAACCAAACTTAATCAAGTACAATGTCCAAAGGATTGACCTCACTATCAAGTCCCCAACCGAGACAACAACAAAGGCAAGGGGTTAATTCATTTCTCAAAAGAAATCTTAAGGAATGTTCCACCTGTGGGGCGAGATATTTGTAATGCATGTGAATGGGTAATTGGAAATTGAATCAAAAGAACAATTCTTATCAAAGAGCTATAAGAACATAAGCATGCCAATCAATCATACTAGACCATACATTTTGTTCTTGTCTTCTATCAAAAGACTACACTTTCATAATACTTGACCAAAATCCAACCGATAAGCCAACGCCAACAACTTACCACCAAACAACCAACACTACTAGTCCAACCATCAATGCCATGAGCACACTTATTGTCAATACATCTCCACTTAAAGACAATGGGAAAACCAATACCTTTCACTTTTTCTTTTGAAAAAAAAAATACAAACACAAAGCTAAAATTAATCCTTATGGACTACTAAGTACATCATAATACATGGTTCAATAGACAACTAGTTAAGTGGAAAGTAATACCAAATCATATGTGACTCGAAGTGAATAAGGTTTTTGAGTCCCACATGCAAATAAAAGCGTATCTAGACATCATCATAAGCTCATAGCCACCTTGCAATCTCTCTCACCTCCCATAGAGCGAATAATCTTTGTCTAGATCCTAGAGAGTTTGTCTAGTAGATCAATTGTGTGATGACACATCATATCATAATCCAAATAAACCAAGCAATAATACTCTTCTATGGCGATATTTCCCACTCCACTTTGTTTGCAATAACAAAAAGTGTGGAACATGTTCAAGTATTAGCCGACAATGAAAAATGAGTAACTCTTGTGAAAATCCTCATATCCACACGTAGGGCTATTGCTCATGACTCAAGCTATTGCTCCCCAAGCCACTATCATAGTCTCAATTGTACCATAGAATAACATTCTATGAGCTTTCCTCCTCACCTCCTAGGCCCTAGGGCAATCCCAAAGGGAGTGCCAATGTGAGGCCTCTCCTTCATACCTTCTAAAAGCTAGGGTAGAGTCCCATACACAAGGCCCTAAAGTCCCCTATGGCTCTCCACATCTTGCACATGCTACATGAAACTTGCCATACCCAAGCTAGGTCCATCATATTTTTTGCCATTATAGCGTTGTGTGACTTTTTCTCTTTTTTGGGAAAGAATCCCTTTCTCCACTAACTATCAAAATTTAACTTCAAAGCTGCAACTTCGCCCACCTTAGATGCATATTGTGGAGACCACTAGCTCAAAATTGGACATGTGACCAATTCAAACCCATCTCCTTGACACAATCTACACCTTCAACAAATGAACCACACACTACATTTTCAAAGTGCTTGGATTTGTGTTGAGTTTAGAATAGACCTTGAGGTTCCTACTACCCAAAGACAATTCTTGAAAATTGCAAGCAACACATGAAGCCACTCCTAGAAATGGCAAGTTCAATCAAACCAAAAAGTTTGTCAAAAAAAGTCAAAGTGTCCAAGCAAGAAGGAAGAAACAAAGTACAAAAACTAAACATATCTCAATAATTAAAGAGCTTCAAGCATCATAAGTCTAGCATTTCATGTTCAAATCAAGGGCCTCCCAATGGAAAGCATGAAGAAATGCATGAGAATTTAGAGGATGAGCACAAAAAATGCTCAAAAACAGATAGGCCACATTCTAAACTTAAACCACAAATTGGACATTTCAACTTTCCAAAACACATTAAATACCACCTATGCAACCCCCAAAAACAAGCATGCAATGCATCTTCTAGACAAGTGAGTACTAGCAATCGTCATGTGCATGGATGAGATTGCAGCAGTTAATCATTAAAGTCATATAATCTGCAAGGGAGAGTGCAAACTAGCTCCACTGCTGCACATCCTTAAACTATCACACCTATATCATGTAGCCCAAATCAATTCATATGATGCTTTACCACACCCAATCACTTTAACTCAGGCTGCATGGCACACTTTCAACTCACCTTTTAATCTCAACGCTTCAATGCTTATTCTCCACCTCGTCCTTGTCCCAGCTTCAAGAGAATTTAAATCTTACTTTTCCAAAATTAACCATTCACCTAATCTTTTTATCACGACAACCAATGTTCAAGCAATCTATATTGTAGCGGATATATGGACTTACATCCACAAACAGGTTTGCATGTAAAATATTGTATATTCACCATGCATGAAAATTTCAGTAACAAAAACTCAAAGACACACAAAATGAAAGCTTGTACTTGCATACTTTTGATCAATGTTGACAAAGTGGCACAAACTGGCTTGACGAGAAGCTCTACATCTTTCGATGTGTTGAAAGAACTAGTGTACTTGCTCCAGGACATATTGTTTTCACTTGTGGTACAGGTAAGATATGCAATCAGACTGAAGTTGCAGTCATTAAGTACTAACCTGAATCTCAGGACAGGCAGCTGCTGAAATGCACAATGGCTAGCCACACTGACTTGATTAATGTACAGAATCGGATTTATGTAGCTATACATATTCTTTTTTGGAGGTGGGGGAACATAAAGAATGAGCTGTTTGCTGGGAATTGTTCCAACTGGTACAAGAGATGCACTACTCAAGAATCTTGGGTGAAGATAACAGACACCAACCAATAATCACCATTCATCTTCTCTACTAGCACGATTAAACAAGAGCACTGTGCATAGCAAAATAAAGAAGGAAGCAAATTCAATGTACATTGCACCAGCCTGAATAAGCCCAGCATGGTGCAAGATAGTAGGAATCGCAATACTCCCGATAGCAGAAAATCCAGTCAAAAACCTTGCTGCATCCAACCAGCTGCAATTTCCAGCCAACAATTCATGCAACTCATCATGAACACACAAAACTAAAGCATAGAGTACAACAATAGACTGCATCCCACCAGCTGCCATTTCCAGCCGACAATTCATACAACACATCATGAACACACAAAACTACAGCATAGAGTACAACAATAGACTTACTCTCCACCATCTCTTGATGTCATGAAGTCTGATGACCCACCAGCAAAAAACAAACAGGGCATGGGTACCATGATATACATTAAAACTGTAGCAACAGCAGAGCAGGAATGTTAGAAAATGGCATGCCAAACAAAGATGCAACCAAATTATATTGCTTAGAATTCCTTTGCTCTGATCCCAATAAAAGAACTGTTTTCTCTAGTGTTTCAAACTGTAACCCACCACTTAACATAGGCCACCAGTTACTGTAGATTGCACATGCCTGCAAGCAAAAGATCAGAAACTAATATCAGAAGCAGAGATGGTGCTGGGATGCATGGAGGAAGTGTGAGAACATGAACGTTAGTTACTCTAAAACATCTCTCATTACACAAGTCACACAGATGAACTGAAAAGTTGACCGACCAACCAGAATTTGCATAAGAACGCCAACTGAAAACATGAATGCAAGTCCAGCAAGTCTGCATGAGGAACAACACAGAATTGGATGAGCGCAGTGTACAGTAGAGCTCCATTTACAAAATAACAAAATTGCTACTCACACTGTTGTTGACAAACACCGAGTTGATAAGCATTTGCAAAAGCCGAACATTCCAAGTCCAGTCCCAAACCATGTCCAGAAGAACAAAAGTTAAATTAAAATTTGAAGGTGCATCCAATGACAAGGTCAACACCATTGAAAATAGCAATGTGGAGAAAATGAGATGTACCATAAATGAAGAGCATCAGGCCTATTAAACTTCAACATGTTCCTTCAAGTTTCTTAAATAGAACATTTTGCAAACATAAGGAGCATTGCATGTAGTCCTAGAAGCCATTAAGCTTTGATTTGCTTAAGCCTTACACGAATCAGGGCCCAGACCCTCTTCAAGAGAGAGCAATGCAACATGCACAAGGGGAAAACCTACTCCCCAATATCTGCACTGACTGTATCAATTGTGGTTTGAATAAAGCTTGCGCCAGCACAATCATCTTAGACTGATCGTAAGACTAGTGCATCAAAGTGGCAAAATGAAGCCCATGGGCTGCAATTCACACTGCACTCATCAACAGCGCAATCTTGCTCAGCACAGATGCTTCTGATCTCAAAAGTCAAAACTCCACTACCATGCTTCTTTCTAGCTGAGGATGAGGGTCCACATTGCTGTGCCTTCTAGATGATGATCAGATGATGCTGAAGTCTGATCATAATCAGATGAACAATAAGTTTTTGACATTTCCCATATGCAAAAACAGGCTCTTTTCCCCTTGTTTTTGCCTACAATGTTGGAATATCATGCGCTTCTACAAGGGAGTGTCCTTGTACCTAACTAGATGTGGTTGGGGGCATGGGACTGACCAAGGTTTCCCCTATAATGTTCAACATCATGAGCTTCTTCTTGGGAGGCACAGCACAGCTAGCTAGGTGTGGTTGGGGGTAAGGGTTTGCCAGTTTGGGATCTCCTTATAGTGCTCAACATCATGAGCTTCTGCTCAGGTTGCACTGCATACCTAGCTAGGCACGGTCAGGGGCAAAGGGCTGCTGGTCCAAGGTTTCCCTATACTGTTCAACATCTTCAGCTTCTGCTAGAGAGGTGCCGCATGCCTAGATAAGTGCAGTTGCAGTTGGTCCCCACCCAGCCCCCAACAGCACCTAGCTAGGCATGCAGGCCCTCCCTGGTAGAAGCTCATGATGTTGTTGTAATTTACAATGTGGAAATGGATGGGAACATGTCTAAAACTTATTGTGATGATGATCAGCAACTTATGGTGATCATGATCAGGATACCATTTCTTTCTGTTTCACATTTAATCAGCCGGCAACTGCCATTGCCTATCACAATCTACTTTTCCAGACTAGGTCTCGTTTTGATCGCAATCGATTGATCAGGTTCACAGCAATTTCACCAGATATTAAGATCGTTTTTCCTTTAGCTTAACAAAGGATGTCACCAGAAGAACGATCGTTTGCAGGGTAAAAAGCAAAGATCGAAGCCCTAGGGCTGGCAGACTAGCACAGACACAAAGTACGTTAAACCAGTGCATAGCAAGGGAGGACTAAGATGGATGGCTGACCTTGTATACTCATCGCCATGACCTCCGCCTCGTGTAGCAGAGAAGCGCCAAATAAGCTTTCTAGTACACGATGACGTTCTCTTGTGTTTGCGCCTCCTTTGTTGGAGAGAGAGAGAGAGTGTGTGTGTGTGTGTGTGTTTTACTCGGAAATTTTAGTAAAACTTGTAAATGACAAGGGGGGGGGGGGGGGGGGGGGGGGGAATGATCCTCCATCCAAGGGTGAAATGCACCCAAGCAACAATAGGCTAGTTACATAGTCAATTCAACATGCAAATGGGAGGGGATAGTTGACGTGTTGATAAGGGATTGGACCCCCATATCGGATATTTTAGGACGGGGGATATCCTTCGACCAATGGTGAAATGCGCCTAAGCAACAAGTAGACAACCACCTTTATTTAAAAGGTACACGTCATCTGATAAGTTTTAAACCTTTAATCGTTAGGTTGGAAGTTCGGGGCCCTAACCAGTGGGCCAACCACAATTTCTTGATCATACTAGCCACGTTCATTGTGTAAGCAAAAGCCTGGACTGTTTTGAGGGCGGACTAGGCTTTTGGCCAAGTGTATAACTAGCCTTATTGTAGTACCAAGAGTAGTGGAGTGGGGTCTTTTAGAAGTTGAATTAGCCCTTCTATATGCTCTACCACACTCAAAGAATCCTCGAATTGAGTGACCTCTACACAGTTATCTGCCATTGAAAGTGAGCATAGGCAAGCTCAGAATGTGCAAGACCTATCATACATACAATATCAACCACATTGACTCTTATACATCCTTTTTTAGACAATTGTATCAAGATCAAGAGGAAGATTAAAGTGTTTTTGCCGCTTCTTGAATTTGGTTAACATCTGCCTTGTTTTGGATGAGTATCTATCCCTTGGCACTCGCCATCAAAGGTTGCCTATTGTAGCATGCACCATAGACATGGAATGCTAAAAATTGAGTAGTGTTGCATGATAGAGAAGCAATAGTTGTTGTTGATAGTTGTGTTTTTGCACATCATCATTGTCTATGTATTGCATAAGGAGAGCAACCATTGTATACTCATTAATGCCAGCAGACCATTGTGCCATTTGAAATCGGGATGCTCTTCTCCTTTACCTTGCTGAAATTCCTTCATCATCTTTGATGCTTGCACATTAAGCAAATACTCTTCTTGCATATCATGTATCCAATACTTATGCACAATTGAAATTGTAGAGATGGAATATGCCCACATTCTTGATCAGGCATCGGCCAACGTATTGTCTTTTCCAGCCATATAAGATATCTCAAAGTCATATCCTTGAAAAGTAGCTATATATACATAAGTGCATACAAGATACTAAAGGTTGATGAGTGGTTTGAGATGACCTCCTCCTTGATTGCCATGGTGATGTTGGGTCGTAATGGTTGGGCTTGCCCCCTTCTAGCTTTGACTAGGGTTTGAAGTAATCAACGAGTTTTTCCTTGATCCTATTGTAGGCACCTTCAATCTTTATCTCTTGCAAAACGTGTCACCTACTATTCTTGGTTGAGTAGCCTAAAGGTCATTTTCCATTTTCTCTTTGTCTTATTGTTGGCGATAAAGGGTTTTTCTAACTTTGGAGAGTATCTATGTGTGAGGAAACATGAGGAAACAAGGGTGCTTGTTTATTTATTAATAGAATTCCTAGGATTTGTTAGAAGTCATTGATAGAAGTTGTCAAGGCCTAGGCAACTGACAATACATATCTCATGTTCTATGATTCGTTTATCTATGAGAGAATGATTGAGCAATTCTAGGATTATAGAAATTTTGTGCATTGTTGTCTTCACTCTCAAAGATGTAATCACTCTTAGATATATAAGTGCTACATACATAGGATCATCTTCAACCATTTTTATGGCTCTTGTTTGCTTCGCATTGGTCATCAATTAACTTCCTATGCATTCTACAATGGCCCTAAGTGTGTGCCATTTTTGTAAGAAAGTAGCATGAGATTCAACCTTCACTTCTAATTCCTAAATCTAGTCCTTATTGGCTTTGAGTTTGCCAATGCAGTAAGATGTGACGAGGCACATATCTTAGACTATATGTTTGGTGAGGTTCTTGGTGAACTCCTTAGCTTTGGTCCTATGTTTATAGAAAATCTATTCTGTATCCTCATAGTTTTCAAATAACTAGGATTATTTTTGTTGGTTTCATTTGTATGCCTAAAGGACATTGAAGCACACAAGTATTTAAGACTAGATCCAATCAATTGAGACTACAATGTTGTTACCATATTTTGATAGTGATGCGTGTGAGCATAATTATGCCACAATACATTTTTCCTCTTTAAGAGGTTCTTTTCCCTTGACCTTGTATGTATGCCTATTCACTTTTAGGTCACACTTGGTCCTCTAAATCTTCTTAATACCTCTTAATATACTTTGAGATTTACTCTCTCAAACTTCTTATTTTCTAAGCTGTATATGTGCATTCTTGTAATCCCAAATCAAAAAATCAAACTAGGATGGGAATATGTGTGCAAGAATGGTTGGGCTATTTGGTGATGGGATACTTATTTAAGAGGGGACAAGCTATAGAAACTACACTAATTAGTTTTCAAATAACTAGGATTATCTCTATTGCTTTCATCCACATGCCTAAAGGACATTCAATCACATAAGTATTTTGGGCTAGAGCCAATTGATTGAGACTACAATGTTGTTACCATATTTTGATAGTGATGTATGTGAGCACACTTAGGCCAATGTACTTTTTTCCTCTTTAAGAGGTTATTTTCCATTGGCCTTGTATATATGCCTCTTCACTTTTAGGCCATACTTGGTTGTAACGTGCTACATTCTTAGTAGTCCATCAAGAGACGTCCTAGGAAGCGCCATCTGGGATTTTTATGAAAACCCTTGGAGTTTGCTAACTAGGCTCGCTTGAGTCTACCCCACAGTGGAAGTTTGGCCGTTCCCACGAGGATCGACTTGATTCTTTTTAGTTAAAACTATTATTAACGGTTGATTAGTATTAGCAGTTCGAGATTCCATCTCCTATAGGAATTTCTAACTGAAGTGGACTTACGTTGTGCTAGGTTCAAGAGAATGTGAGAAGTATAGCACTTTAATCCCTTCTGCCCAAGGTTCTAAAGTGGTACGAGTCAGGCTCTTTGATCTCTAATGGGCCAAAAAATGTGATTTTTATTTCTTCTTTGAAAAGCTCTCGGCTTATCGAGACTACCCAACCATAAGTCTAGTTTTGTTGGGGGTCCTCAGGGGACCATCCTCCTACTTCCCTCGAGAGATTAGTTTTAGTTATCTAATTACCTACCACTTTAGGTTCAACATATAAAAACAACTTCTTTGAATTATCTCCTAATACAAATTCATTACATGCCTTTAATTCACGATACAAAAACATAGTAAAGCAATTCCTTCTTAATAGTTCCTTTCAAAAAAAAGACTTTTTACAATGTTTTTTGTTCGAATGTATTATTCTCTCCAAGTTTCGTTCCCCAACTAGTATTGGAACTTCCAAGACCCATTCTTAAAATCGAAGGGTAGTTAGCAGTTCGTAAGAGCTTAATGAGTTTATGACCAAATCCCCTTGGTATCCTCACCTCCTCCTGCTAACCAAAGCTCCCTACGACAAGACCTTTCGTGTCATGATTGGTCTAAACTCACTAACGTGAATCAAAAAAAGAAAAATAATAACCCCTTGGAGTAGGTTTTATTCATGCTAGCCTTGGGGAAGTCTAGCGCCATCAAGAACTCTGCCTTAGTCCCGTTTTGTGCTCACCGGAATACTGCCTTAGTCGGTGATGTGCACTCAATCATCTATCATTTAGCATGATGATTTTAGGAAAGATCAGTTCCTAGCTTGCAATCACAAACATCTTATTTCGAATGCATTATACATAAACTTTTAACAAGTTTATTCCCAAGACAAATATTTTCTTTCCAAAAGTAATAACATCGAGGCAAATTAGCATAAGTGGCAAAATTAGTGTAAGTGGCAATACCTTCCAATAGTGTTCTGTTTCCCTTAGCGGATTTGCCTTATAAAAACAAAACCCTTACCAATGATGTAAAGTTTCAAGCTTTAACTTGACTAGGCTGCCTATGAGCTAGTCTCCCGAGCCATGCTATCATGTAGGGGGGGCCAAAGCCAACAAGTGTAGGAACTCATCATTTAAGGGGGAGTGTTGAGAAATGACAAATGATGTATGCTCCAAGAAGAGATGTCTTGAATCCCGTATGCATAGTGGAGAAAAAGGGAACCACGGTGAGCCTATAAATTGATGTACCTTCTTATCATTCAATGATGGAATACAAATGTACTTTGTCCTTTCAATCATAGTCAGTGTCATACTCAAGATTATGTTTATGATTCCAAGCTTCCATATTGGAACCTAATTCACTTGAGTAACAGTTGGTCTATATGTCATCATGAACATTGTCTTTGTGTTCCATCCGACATAGCCATGCTCTAGATCCATGCATTTCAATAGGTAGCATATCAATTTTTCACATTAAAAGCTCTTTGCAATCCTCCCCAAAAGCATACATTAGTCTGTGTGAAGACTCTTGTCCTCCTATTTTGTAAAGTGTCCTACAGACATCTAAACTTCAGCATGAACCACAAGAACTTAAGTAACATTTAAAAGATTGAAGTCTCATTGAGCATGTAAGCCATTTGTCAAATCTTCCTGTCCAGTCTCATTGAACTAAACCCCTCATGCAAAGAGACACTAGTGTCCATAGACATATAGGTAAACTCCTTGTGAAGATTGACTTTTTCGATGCTTTCTTCCACTATACTAAAGACCACATGACACTGACTCCCAACAATCGTCATCCACATAAAGGACCAATTTCATAAGACTACCATCCATAGCCTTATGTATGTATAAGTAGCAATTGGTCTCACTTCTACTATACCATTGAGGCCTCATGAAGGCATCAAATTTATGATATCACTCCATCGGAGCTCAACTCAAACCATGTAAGCTCTTATGGGGCTTGCATATCAACTATTACTTGCATTCCACAACAAAGCCCTATGGTTAGTATTCCCCAAGTTTTTTATATCAAAGGTTTCATGCCATATTTTCTTTAACACGTCTACATCCACTACTGACTTCCAAAAATTAGCATGTCATCCACATAAAGGATCAATAGCATAAGGCTACCATCCATAGCCCTATATATGTATAAGTTGTAATTAGTCTCACTTCTAGTGTACCCTTTAGACCTCATGAAGACATAAAATTTATGATACCACTCCATCGAAGCTCAGCTCAAATGACATAAGCTCTTATGGAGCTTGCATATTAACTATTTCTTGCATTCCACAACAAATCCCTTTGTTTGCTACATATCATGCAAATCTCCATACAAGAAAGTGGTCTTTATGTCCACTTGAACAAGCTCCATATCTTCTTTAGCCAACCAATGCAAGTATCATACAAGGATGGTCATCTTGACTATAGTGGTGAGAATATCTCATCAAAGTCAATTCCCTTCTCTAGCTTGATGAATCCTTTGGCCCCCAACATTACCTTATACTTAGGCAATATTTCAAATGGAGATATTTTCAACTTATAGACCCATTTGCATGGCAATGCATGCTTGTCCTTAAGAAAAAGAACTAACTTCCAACTAGGATCCTTTACCAAAGTGTCCTTCTCTGGCTTCATAGCCTTTAACCACTTATGGTTGCCATCCCTAGTCACATCATAACAAGAAGACTCAACACAATTTGTAGATGAGATAGTCAAGATATAGTGTGTATCTCTTTGGTGGTCTATAAACTTGTGTAGAGTGTCATAACATTGGCTCAAGTTAAGCCCATGTCTATCCCAACTATTTATTATGCCCAATGTGAGGCTTTGACCTTCCTGTGACACTTCCACCATAATATTTTTAAACTCTCCAAGACCTACATCATGTGGAATAGGTCATACATTTTGCTCATATGGTGGCCATATTATCCTCTTTGAACAGTACCCTACATATCTCAACTATCTTGATGGGCTATTTATGTATATTATCCTCGTTGAAGATAATACCATGGCTGCAAACTAACTTCTTAGCTTTAGGATCCTAAAGAATAGTAATCCATATCACTTGAGTCACCATATCCAAAAGATGCACTTCTTATACTTAGAATCAAGCTTGTTTCTCTTATCGTTAGAAATATGTATGTAAGCCTCGCAACCAACACCTATAAGTGATCATAGAAAGGTCACTTGCTAGACTGTCTCCTATGAAATCTTTCCGTCCAATGGCTTGCTAGGTGATTTGTTTATCAAGTGAACACTTGTCTTAATAGCTTCAACCCCAAATCATATTTCAGACTTACATTAGATAGCATACTATGGATCCTCTTTAGTAATCCTATTCATTTTCTTAGCCAACCCATTTTGAATCAAGTTTTTTAAGTTGTTAACTCTCTTTTAATGCAATGCACATTATAAAATTTCTAAAAAGAATGAGAGGTATACTCCCCACCATTATTAGTCCTCAAGCATTTTGACTTCTTTCTTGTCTGATTCTTAATGTAAGCCAACAAATTTTAGGAATATATCACTATTTACCAAATCCAAATATTTCAATCTTATAGTACCAACACCCTTTTTATATGAGACTTTAGTCTATTTGTCAAACATGCTTTTTTTGGGAGGTTGGCTAGCCCCATGTTCGATAACATATTTTTTGTTAGTATGTGGGCTACATGATTATTTCTTAATTTTTGTGTTGAGGGTTGGAAAGGTCTAGGCCTAAATCTGTTGGGATCAAAGAAAAGAGAAGACAGATGGAAGAAAGAAATACTAGAATAAGAATTCTTTAATATTCTATGGAACACAAAAAATAGATAGACCCAACTATAAACTATATTACTCTTTTGTACTATTGTAATAAATCCCTTCAAGCTAAATACACGTGTTTAAGAGGATAGCTTAGGCAAACTTTGTGCGAGATGATAGCTCACTACCATTCTTCCAACCCTATAGAAATTACAATAGCAAGTACTAAGGAAAGCTTTTAGTCCTCACCAATAGCAATAGGTAAAGAAGTCTTTAGATTTGTCCCAAAAATAACATCTTACAGGTAGGCCTTTATGGGCTAAAGGCACCCCTAAAGAGATTGAATTACTTGTCTTTAACTTTAGAAATGTTAATCATTGTAGTAAAACATGTTTATTTTTCTGACGAGGTCTTTAAAAGTAGAAGATTTCCCTATTTCTTCAAGCTTAGCAAGCTTGATCTGTAAATCTTGCATATTTTTAATAAGTTCATTCATACAATTGTCTTTTGAATCATCTACACAAGGCATGGGGGGTAGCTTCCTAATCACTAGCTCTAACACCCGTGTTGACTGACCAAGCATAGATCTCAGCAAGGCCAATAACTCTCTTCTTCTTTGTATCCTCATTATTGCCCTACTTTATAGTATCATCATGTAACAATTTCTCTAGCTCTAGCTACTACAGAGGATTTGTAGCCTGTAAAAACAAAAGAACTTTCTCTGTAAGCAAAGATAATTGCTCTACACTATCCAATTGATCAATTTCATCTCAAACTCTCTTTATAGCTCTAGAGTGGAGAGGCTCTTTATAGGTTTATGAAGTCACTCTAGAAAAGTTCACTTGGTTACTCTCTTTGTATCCTCTATGAAATACTTCTTTTCTAGGGCTCTCTTGAAACCAATCCATGTATTTCCACAATCTATGTAGATGGACTCTATGTGGCTCCAGATTTGATAAGAAATAGCCCAAGTAAAATATCTCAGCATATCATCTATCTATAGAGTGACTATCACCTTTGCACATGGCCTCCTCATAAAAAGTAAGAGGCTCACCAGAATTTGTCACCATAACATAGTCCATGAAGGATACAAACCAATAAGCTTGGCATCTATCTCTAGTAGACCACCACAAAATAGGTTGTGAGCCTTGTACATCCTATCTAACATAGTTATGGGCCATTGGAGCATCAATTGACATAGACTATCTAGCTAGTTGTACAATAACAAGAGGCTCCTCCTGAAAGATCATCCCACATACATCAACTATCAACTTAGGCTGCTTATGCATCTTCTCCTCATGGAAAACAACATTATGGCTATGAATGACCTTCCTAGCCTGCAATTCCCATAGGTGATAGCTCATCTCACATGCATCCCCATACCTAAGAAAGATGGATTTCACAAATTTAGGATCTAGCTTATTACATTTGTCCTTGGGAACATACCTCCTTTGTAACCTGACATACCTCCTTTGTAACCTGACAATCAATAGTAGTGCATGGGAATTTGTTTATCAAGTGTATAGTAGTAGTAACTACCTTAGCCCAAAAATGTTGCAATAAGTCTACTTGGCTAAGTGTACTACAAACTCTCACTTGAATCATCTTCTTCATGCACTCTAAAACACCATTCTAGGATGGGGTGTAGGAAACATGCATTGCCATGCAAGTGGGTATATAAGTTGAAGAGTGCCCCTGGGTGCCCCAATACAACATATAAAGCTCGATTGGTTGCTAAGGATTTTAAGTAGAAGCATGGTGTTGACTTTAATAAAGTATTTTCTTTTGTAGTCAAGATGAGTACCCTATGATTGATTTTGGCCTTAGTTGCATAGTTAGATTTGCATCTTTATCATATAAATTTGAAAATGGCTTTTCTACATGGGGACTTGCATGATGAGATTTATATGTAGCAGCTATAATACAATTAATTTATTATTTAAATTAATTATGATTATAGTTATAATATTAATCAAATTATATATATATATATAAAATAAATATTTACTTATATATTTATATATTTATATATTTATTAATTATGAGCTATTAATATATTAATTAATTTTTAATAAAAGATATATAACATATACAAATATAATAATTAATAAATAGATTAATGTATATATGTATTATATGTTATGTATGTATATTAATATATAATTATAATCTATAATATTAATATATATATTATTATTTTAATTAATAATTCATATATACTTATCATTGAAATATTATTTATATTAATAATACTTGTAATATACATACTATAATGATTAATAATGTTATATAATCAATTGGATACTAATCATTAATTATTATTATATCAATTAGTTACTAAGAAAGGATGTATGATTATATTTTAATTAACGTATTATACATATATAATTATGAATATATGTAATTCGTTGAGAGAGAGAGAAAGAAAGAAAGAAAGAAAGTTATATTAACGTCTTCTAAAGACCAAAACTGGCCTATGAGACAAACTGTGATACAACTGATGAGGTCCAGCTATCCAAAATAAAAGTGCTGAATGAAAAGCTAAAAACTGGAAATTGAAAATACGGTGCTGTGAGTGTGATAAGTGTCGTATATGTGTATGTGTGTATGTAGCTCTGGTACTCCAGATAATGGCTACAAAAGGGGAACAAATGTCGGCTGTGATAGGGGAACAACTGTCGGCTGTGATAAAGTGGTGCGATGTGTATATGTAACAGATGCAGGGAGATATACTATCCTGGGATGTAGTAGCAGTTGTCGAAGTCGCTAATAGCCGGTGATCCCTCCTGGATGCAGGATGTGGTACATCGGCGGTGGAGAAAGAGCAAACTGGAGGTCTGAGATCCAATGTGTCGAGTGTCGTCGGATCTCAGTCTGCTGTCGATGTAGATCAAGAATCCTCTGGATCTCCTGTCGGTGTGGCTGTGGGGTTCGAAACCCCCGGATCCTCGTGCGGCGTTGGGTACGCTGGTCCTCAGCCTGCTGTAGTGTGAGCCCGGAGGTCTGGCTGGAGGCTGGTATAGTAGCTCTCACTCTGTCTGTCTGAAAGAACTGTGTAATAGTCGTCTGGGTGGGCCCCTCTCTGACTGGGACCCGCTGTGTGCTCTGCTCTCTGATGTGCCATGCCTCTCCCAGAAAATGGCCAAATGATCTCTGATCCATATCAGTCATACATCCCTGAAGTGAGCTGCTCAATGTGTATCTAGATCTCAACTCTGAGTATGCCGGGCATCTGAGAACAAAATGCTTCTCACTCTCCACCTCTGATTTGCAAAGGGGGCATATCCTCTCCTCCCGTGGGATGCCACTGGCTCTGCCACTCTCAATCATAAGCTGATGTGATGATACCCTGAGCTGTCCAATAAGAACTCTCAATCGATGTGGCATATAGATCTGCATATATCTCGGAATCTCTATGAATCCCTGCTCTGATATGCTCAAGAACTGTGTATAATAATGTGCCATCTTCGATGGCAGTGGCTGTGCAGGGCTGACCCATGTCCTCTGTATATAAATATGCCATATCTCCTGTCTAATGACTCTGTTCCTCTCAGAGAGAGAGAGGGTATAAGTGGGAGCCTGAGTATCATATAGAAGAGGTGGGAGTCTATCAATGTCCAGTCCATGTCTGTCAAACCAAGCTCTAGTCTGTGCATACCATGATGTGGTATCCCCCGCTCGAGCCATCTCCTGAGATGCCATATATGCTCTATATGCAATGCGATCTCTATCCATATCCTGAAATCTGTGTAGGAAGCAGACTGTCTGAAATAATGCCTCGACTAGCATGGGCGGTGTGGCAAGCTCTGCTCGCACAATGTCATGTGGGACTGAGGCCTTGCTGCGAATCAATCTAGATATCATGATCACTTGAGGTCTCTCCATCAATGTCCATACATAATCGGCAAGGCCTGGCCCCCATATAGCTACTCCATACATCAGTGCTGGAGTGACTAGAGTATCAAAGAGCCACCCCTTGGTGCGGGGCTCCTGGAAGTGTGCCTGATAACACTGTCGCTCCATAAGAGCCAATGCTGAGTATCCTCTAGTGAGGCGGTCACGAGCTGCCTGTGTCATCGAGAAAGTCCCTGAAGCTGCTGTAAAGGTGACTCTCAAATATACATATGATCCAGTGACCTCAATACTCCCTCCTGTTGCCATGAAAATACTCTGTCTGCGTATCTGAGCTGATGTATGGAATATAAGTACCTTGGTTTTACCAAGGTTCACTGTCATGCCTCTCTGTATGCAAAAATCATCCAATGCTAATAAATGCTGCTGTAATCCCTGAGCTGAGTCTGAGACCAACACAATGTCATCTGCATATAGTAAGATATGAACTGTGGCTCCACTGAGATCTATACCTCCACCGGCTCGCTGTTGAATAAACTCTGCTATCTCATCAATGTATAGCCCAAATAGAGTCGGTGAGAGTGGGCAGAGAGAGAGAGAGAGAGAGAGAGAGAGAGAGAGAGAATCTCCCATAAACCCTCTTGCTACATGAAATGTGTTTTCAAAACCTAGTGTGAAGTCTCGAGAGAACAACACCGTGAAGTGTGAGAGAATCTAGATGCAAATTGCTTAGTATGAAATGATATGATATTTTAATGGTTAAACATGTGTATATAATGTGTGCATGTTAGAGAGTGAACTAGGGAGAGAGAAAGAGGAGAGAGAAGACTGTAGAAGAGAGAGAAAGACTGCATGAAGAAAGAGAAGAAGAGTGACGAGGAGAGAGAAAGACTAGATTTGGAGAGAGAAAGACAGGAAAGAGAGAGAAGCCATGGAAGTTGTGAGCAAGATGGGAGAGAATAACAGTAATTGTATTAATATGTCCAAAAGATATGAAAAATTACATGTCCTCTCCTTTTATACCAATGTCAGTGTGACATGGCATAATATCAATATTATTTTACACTAAGTCCTTATTCCCAGCTTATTACAATCCATCCCTTCCCAAAAGTTTTTGTCCTAAAAAAAAAACTTAAAAGACTAGAAAGAGGATGGATAGAACAGAGTACTACTCTGTTTTTACAACTTTACAAATGGGAAAATGAATGAAGTATGACCAACCATATGGACTAAAATTGAAGAACAAGAGTAGGCCTCAGCTATATACATGATCTGGAATACTCAAAAAGTATATGGAGCCATAAAATCTTCAACAGATAATCTCAAAATGAAGTAGATAGCTTGCTGTGTCAACAGATCCTGCTGGATCAAATCTGCCATAACTTCTATTAGAAGTGTCCAAATGAGGCATACCATATATATAAAAGGAGCTCTTGAAGAGTACTTTAAGCCCATGTAGATAGCTTAATTCTGAAAATTAGGCACGATAAAAATTGTTCTAAAACAGCGTGTTGTCCTGATCTTGTCCTGCATCATCACTAGCTCCATAATCAATAGGCTTCAGCCATCCAAGAAGCTTCCTCAGGTGGTAAACCTCTCCATTTGATCAAATATTCCACGATAGAATGAGATCGAAGCTTCTTCTCACGTTGACCTATAACAGCCTCTGGGATGTACTGAATAAGACCTTCTTCATCAATAGGTGGCAGCCCATCAACTATATCCACTGGATCACCATAAAAAGGCTTGAGCTGACTAACATGGAAAACATTGTGAATCTTTGTGGAAGAGGGAAGCTCTAATCTGTATGCTAAGTCTCCAATTCCCTTAAGGATCCGGTAAGGGCCATAAAACCTGTGGGCAAGCTTATTACTAGATCCATCTTTCAATGTAGAGTACCTGGACTTGGGCACCTTCAGTAAGACCAACTCTCCTTCTTGGAACTCTTCTCATTAGCATACATCTTCATTTGGTCTTGAGCTTTCCTAAGATTCATCTTGCATTGCTGAAGAAGGGTATGCATTCTTTCTAACTCTTCCTTCCCATGAGGATTGATCCTTTCATTAAAGATGACTGTGGGTAAGGTCACCTTGTAACCATACAAAGCCTCAAAGGGTGAAACTCCAATACTAGCATGGGTAGAATTGTTATAAGCAAACTCAACCAAGTGTAACCAAGAATCCCATGAAGTTTGGACATCATAGCAGAAATGGCGAAGATAAGTCTCCAACCATTTATTGACTCTTTCTGTCTATCCATCCGTTTGTGGATGATAGGCCGTAGATGGAGCCAATTTAGTGCCCATAGATGTAAATACCGCTTGCCAAAAGTTACTCATAAACTTTGAGTCTCTATCATGAACAATCACCTGCGGTAACCCATGTAGTCTAAAAAACTTCTCCATAAACTGACTGGCCACTTAAGAGGCAGTAAACTGAATCTTGGTTGAAATAAAATGGGCTGCCTTGGTGAGTCTACCTACCACCACATATATACTATTCCATCCCTTCTTGGTAGTAGGCAAGCCAGTAATGAAATCCATAGTAATATGAGTCCATTTACCTATAGGAATAGGTAATGGCTGTAACAAACCTCCTGGCTTATGGGTGATGTCCTTATTCTGCTGACAAGGCATACACTTCATGACAAAGTCCTTGACATCTTTCCACGATCCTTTCCAATAAAAACTTTTGATAATCCTGTCATAGGTCTTGAAAACTCCTAAATGTCCAGCTAGAGGCGAAGAATGTAGTTCCTCCATAATTTTCCATGTAAAAGAAGAGGTAGAAGGAATAACAATCTTGCCTTTCAACCAAATAAGGCCATTTTTGAACTGATAATGCGAGTTTTCTTCCATAAGACCTTGCTGTAATTTCTAAAAAATATGGCTGAATTCTTCATCCAGAAGATAAGCCTCCTGTAATTCTTCAATCCAATCATTATGCAATTCTATTATAGCTAAAACTTTGCAAGCCCACATACAAGAAAGAGAATCAGCCACTATATTGTCTTTGCCCCTCGTATGAGTGATGTCAAAATCATAATTCTGTAGTGTAGCAACCCTTTGGCATTGCTTAGAAGTAAGATTGGATTGAGTAAGGAAATACTTAAGAACTCTGTGATCAATGTGTACTCTGAATCGGCTGCCATACAAGTAATGGTGCCAGTTCTTAATTGCATGTAGGATAGCCAACATCTCTTGGTCATAAACATTCATGGCCATTTCTTTATCTGTAAGCTTACGACTCTCAAAGGCAATCACTCCATGCTCCTGTAACAAAACAACCCCAATGCCATGGCCACTAGCATCACACTGTATAGTAAATTCTTTGGAGAAGTCTGGGCATACTAAGATAGGAGCAGAGGTAAGGAGTCCCTTTAACTGGTTGAAGCTGTTATCTGCAAGAGCATTCCAAAAGAAAGCCTCCTTCTTCAACCTATCAGTCAAAGGAGCTGCAATGGCTGCATAATGCTTAATGAATTGGCAATAGAATGAAGATAAACCAGGAATCCTCTAAGAGAAGTAGTAGTAGTAGGTGTTGGCCAATCTTTTATACATTGCACCTTCTTGGGATCAGCCTGTATTCCTTTTTCATTGACAATATGTCTCAAGTATTCCACTTCAGTCTACATGAAAGAACACTTCTTCTCATTAGCAAAAAGCCTGTGATGTCTCAATACATCAAAAACCCTCCTTATATGTGCCAAGTGATCCTGTGAAGTCTTACTGTAGATCAGAATGTCATCAAAGAACACCAAGACAAACTGAAAGAGGAAAGGATGTAAAATCTTATTCATCAGGCTTTTGAAGGTAGCTGGAGCATTTGTAAGCCCGAATGGTATCATTAAGAAATGATAGAGCCCTTGATCAGTCCTGAAAGTAGTCTTAACTTCATCACCCTCTCGCATGCGAATCTGATGATACCCTGACCTCAATAGTGATCCTGCCTAATGTCATCAACAAATCACAACCGAGTACAATGTCAATAGGCCCCATTTCCAAAGTGATCAGGTTTACTTTTGCTTCAAAATTTTCAGCCAATTGTAAAGAAACCTATGGGCATATCTGTGTGCTAATTTCCTCTTTACCATTGGCCACTTGAACTCTAATGGGCTGCTGTAAATCTGTGGGAATACAATTCAGCTTGTCCATGATGGACTTATTCACAAAACTATGAGTATTGCCACTATCTATCAGAATGAACACTGGCTTTCCACAAATGTTTCCCTTCATACGGAGTGTATTAGGGCTTTTAGATTCTGTCCAAGCATCCATGGAAATAGAACAATTAGCGGCAACAAATGGCTCATGACGAGTTCCACTTGGATCAAAAGGAACACTTCCACCTAGATCAAAAGGAAAAGAGTCAGCTCGATCATAGAAATACTCTTGCCCAACTTCTTCCTCAAGATCTTCATTTTCAGCATTAAGTGCAATTGCATTAGCTTCATCCATCTCATCTTCAAAATCCTCAAAGACTAACATACTCTGAAGCTTGGTTTTGACATTTTTGTATACATACTTTGAGGCATGATCAAGTGTATACTTTTCCCCACACTTGAAACATAAGCCTTTCTCCTTTCTTTCTTTGTAAAGATCCATAGGAATAGTCTTAGGATTCATATTGGTTGAAATGGATTTAGGCTTGTTGTCCCCTTATTTGAAGTCAACTCTAGGACTGTTTGATGTCCTGAAATTACTTTGAGGTCTAGAAGCATTGAATGGTGGATAAGTTGGTACCTGTAAGCTCCCATTTTGCACATGATTGTTGCTATAAGTGTTACCAACTTGCCCCTGTTTAAAAGCAGTCCTTGGCTGTCCAAAACCAGGCTGAAATGAAGACTCTCTTCTATATTTTCTTCCATAGCGCTCCGCAAGCTCAATAGCCTTAAAGAGGGAAGTAGGGTTTTGTGCCATGACATCATCTGATAAAGATGGCTCTAAACCATGCATGTACATGTGGAGCTTAGCCTCATCACTGATGCTTTCTACATACATGGTTAGGTTGAGAAATTGGTTAGTGTACTCTCTTACACTTACGTCTCTTTGTTCCAACCATCTCCGTGCCAATTTCTCTTTTTCAAGAGGGGAGACAAATACTTCAGCCATAAGTGCCTTGAAAGCTTCCTAATTCTCTACAAGTATGTTTTTCTTTTTAATATACCTCCACCAAGTATGGGCAAATCCCTCCAAATGCAAAGAAGTAAAATGAATCTTCATGTCATCAGTTTTAGGGAATATGTCAAAGTAGGATTCCATCTTATAGGTCCATTCCTCTAAATCAGATGGTGAAGATGACTAACCATTAAATTTGGCTAGAACAATCTTGTCCTTTAGCTCTCTTTCATGGAATGGTTGCTATCCCAAAATAGGCTGATCATGAGTACCATGTATGGAATCCCCAAATTGAGACAGAAATCTCCCAATAGGTGGTTGAGAACCACTATGCAATCTTCCTGTTGGTAGAGGACCCCTAGAAATTTGAGTATTCAACCCAAAAGCTTGAGAGTTAGCTCCATTCAAACTGCCCAAATAGTCATCATGCCTTTGTGAAGCCTCACCTACTTCATATTGGCTATTTGGGATGCCTCTTCTTCCAATAATCCCATAACCATGACCATTTTGGTTAGATGGCTGAAATGGGACTGAAGGCTCACTGTTTGAATAAGCTTTCTCCTTAGCTTCTTTAGATCCCATTTGCATTTGCATCCATTGGGAGAATTGTGCCATAATTTGAGCATTAGATTCCACCAACTTATCAATAGAATCATTTGTTTGAGTCATTGAATCCACTAACTTCTCAATGGAAGACTTCGTTTGATCAGTAGACAAAACCATTTGCTCCATTCTTGATAATATGGCCTCATGATGTTCCTTATGTCTTTGTTCATGTACGCACAAGGTATTATTGAGTATACTAACTTCCCCTTGTTGTTGAGGCTCTTCAGGGCTCTCTTGAGGTGCATTATCTAACATGGAATCTCTTATTTTCTAAGCATAATCTTCATGGACCTTATTTTTACCCTTATGTCCTGCCATAATAGTGCAGTCTAGCAGTACCCCCTGTCAAAAAAATGGCTATAACTTTTGCTAGGGAACTCTAATTTCAAAAATTTTGCAACTCGATTTCTGAGTCTAAACTGTCCAGGCCTGCACCGTGTTTTAACATGTAAGTGCCATGTTTTGACGCTATAAGGCAAGATAGTAACCCCAAATGGTTACTAAACCATGTAGAAGGCTGAATAGGACTTGTGGGTACCTTGTAGTATCTACATCTGTACTTCAGTAATGAAGGATGTACCTATAACAACCTATAAATGCCCTGTAGTGCCCTATAAAATCCCTATTTTACCCTATTTTGATCCTGAAGATACTTGAGCCTTTGGAAAGTCTTCAATCTTCAATTCTCCACTCGTTGTACCTGTGTGACGGATAAAACGGCATGATAGGCTCCCTACACGGGTTCCGAATCATCGGGAGGTGGGCAAGGTCCCCCCGGGTCGGTTGGTTGCACCCCTTCGGGATCTTTGATAGTGAGGGAGGGTCACCTCTCTTTTATCCCACTATCTCCCCCGACATCCACCTTTTTCCTCGGTGGGTATATCAACATGGCAGTAGCTTGCTAATCTAATCAATCAGCATGAAATGCATTTCTGAAATATTCATTCAGCCCCTTTCATGAGATGCAATTGAATGAAATCTTGAAAGTTTGGATAGGGGAAGGGTCTTACCAATGCAATTCAATGACTCACTGATTGCTAGTACTTACCCTTTTACAATATTTCAACTTAGGTAAAAGAATTCAGCCAATCAATGGATTAGAGTGAGCAAATTCATCAATCAATAGATTCAATCAATTGGATTCAAGTGTTATGCTAGAAATTTCAGATTGAAGCCTCTAATTCACTGATTGGAACTAATATGCATAGAGCAAACATTGCATTACATGAATGGATTGATTCAAGCAAGGGTTGGCTGAGATTTGATGGATATTATTCAATTCTTTAATCTCTCAATCAAATGGATTAAGCTCAGCAAATGGATTAATGAGAGAGATTAAGAATTGAAGAAGAGTATCTTTAATATGGTTGATGATGTCTTGATCAATCTTCATATGCTTGATAAGCCTCCAATGGTCCAATGTTGCCAAAATAATCTTCAAGACGTGTATTTAATGCTTAAGAACAATCTTGAAGCTTTAGATGCTTGAAATTGAAGCATTAAACCCGTTTCCCCCAAATTTTGGCTCCATGGAAGCTCTTGAGCTTCAATCTTTGACCATCCGTGCTTAATCCTTGCAATTTGTTGAAGAATCCATACTGAAATGATCCCACGGGCTGAAAAGATGAAGAATCTTCAAGAAATTATTGAGAAATGAAAGCTTGGGCTGAAGCTTTCATGGCTGCCCATGGACTGTTCATGTAGGGTTTCAAGAGAGAGAAAGGATGAAGAATATGGCCCCATTTTGGAGTCTACACACCAGAGAGTTGAAGAAATCACTGCCAAAGACCATTTAGAAGCATCCTTGTTGAAGATTGGCTAAAGATTGATGAAGAACAGGGTTGGAAAAATCAGCGCAAATTTCGGGCTGTTGTCCTGCACATGTGGTTGATCTTCCAGTCCATGAAATGGTATGCAAACTGTTGCATTTGTTGCCTAGAATGCCATTATACAAGCCATTGTTGAAGGAGAGCAATGATCAGTGAACAAGGAGAATATCTCAGCTGGAAAACTCCATGGAAGCTTGGTGAAAGCTTGGAGAAAGAGGAAAGGAAGACCTCTTTTGAAAAGTAACCACAGTTTAACCCCAAACTAAGCCCGATTAACTCTCCTTTACCCTAGTTACCTCTAATTTTGCATGAAATTTGATGACGACCTACCACTTTAGCCATCCTCCACCATATCTGACCTTGGAGATCTCCAAATATAGTCTCTTACTAATTGTAGATGGTCTGCAGCACTCCACTAGTCACTGTCTTATACAATACTTGTCTGAAATTGATTTGATGGAGGAAAATAGGACTGAAAATAGAAGGAAAAATGGATCAAAGACCAATGCTCTGATACCACTTGTCAGAGAGTGAACTAGAGAGAGAGAGAGAGAGAGGAGAGAAAAGACTGCAGAAGAGAGAGAAAGACTGTAGGAAGAAAGAGAAGAAGAGTGACGAGGAGAGAGAAATACTAGATTTGGAGAGAGAAAGATAGGAAAGAGAGAGAAGCCATAGAACCTGTGAGCAAGATGGGAGAGAATGACAGTAATTGTATTAATGTGTCCAAAAGATATGAAAAATTCCATGTCCTCTCCTTTTATACCAATGTCAGTGTGACATGGCATAATATCAATATTATTTTACACTAAGTCTTTATTCCCAGCTTCTTACAGTGCATATGCTAAAAACACCCATAAATGTACGTATATTATTTAAAAATAATTGAATTGCTTTTTTAATTGAATATATGCAATGAGATAATAATTTTAATGGTTGAATATGTTCATGCAATGTATACATAATATAATTAACCACACACAAACACAATTAGACTATAAAAATACATGAATGTCATACATGCACACATACACATGTATGTGTAAACACATAGATACATGTAGGTTTATATGCATATATGTTCATACACCTATAAGTATATATGGATGAGAGAAAATGGAGAGAGAGATAGAGAGGAGAGGAGAGAGAATGGATACATACTTATAGAATACACACTTACACACATGCATACACATACACATGGAGACACACATCCACACACAATTGCAATGCTTTTCGATTCCAGATTCATGATGATACTAATGTATATCTCTTATGTGGTGGTGGCCACTTGTTGCAATAATACATTGTTGATGCGTATTGGACTATTTAGTAATGTAGATTAGCTTGGTGTCATCATAATCAAATAACTTTGTGAAACTGAAATCTATAAGGGACTAGCAAATATGATGAATGCAATGGATGCACTTGAGATTGATATTGCTAGAGTTGTTGCGGGCAAGAGAATAGTATTGCCATCTTTTCGTACAAGGCATTGGTTCGTGCACCAATAATATCATGATGCTATGGAAATTGTGCATAGAAAAGGAAAGCATGATTTTTTAATGACCATGACATGTAATCCTAAGTGGTAAGAAATTACAGAAGCTTTGTTGCCTAGGCAATCTGCATATGATCTGCCAGATTTGACTACACAAGTTTTCCATGAGAAGCATAAGAACATGATGAAATTGATAATATTCACAATGTGGTCCAAAATAAAAATGCTTTACAAACAACCCTTACAAAGTGCTTTATTTGCAACAATCGCCATCATCCTAAGGCAAACGACATTTTGTATTAGAAATTAAATAACCATGCATTGTAGTTGATATTAGACGACACTTCAATGTTGATTCCATTAATAAAATAGAAGAAAATTGCTCCATCTTATAGTGTTGAATATCTTAATTCCCTTGACCTCGGTGGAGGTATTCCTCTCCATATCTTACTATTGAAAGTAAATGCTTTGATAATCTTGCTCATGAATTTGAATCCTTCCAAAGGATTATGCAATAGTATGAAACTTATATGCAATGTATTTAATAACAAAGTCATTGAAGTAGAGATAATAGTACAGACAAATATTGGGAAGAGAGTTTTTATTCCAAGAATAACTCTCGTCCCAACTACATTATAACTGCCTTTCTCCATGAAATGTTTGGAATTACCTATGTTTAGCCTTTGCAATGATAATTAACAAAGATCAAGGGCAAACATTATCATACTTCTATTTGACAACTCTAATCTTTACTCATGGACAACTCTATGTTACATTCTCGAGAGTGAAGTCACCAGACAAATTAAAATTTTTGATTCATGATAAAGAGAATATGGTTAATGATATATTCAACATTGTGTACAAGAAAGTCTTGTAAAAAATCTTATAGCTTCTTATTTTCCTATTTAATAAGAAGTTCTTTCAAGTGTCAAACAATTGGTCTTGTCTTTCCTCCCTTTTCCTGGCTACTTATTTTCGTTCGACATATGTATACACAAAAGTTTTGACACTATCAAACTTATTTTCTTTGTGTGTTTCTTTACATATGGACAAGTAAGTTTTAAAGAAAGTACTATAAGCTCTCATTCTCTATTAATTATTGTAATCTTTGTTTTCTAATTCAATGTACTTCATTGTCTCTAAATATATTCACATGTAATTAATAACTTTACCATTATCAAGCTATAAGATTAAATATATTTAAAAAATTTATACTTAATATTTTCTTTGATTGTTTGTTTACATAAGTACAAAGTAGTTATATGGTATTGTAAATTCTATATTTTCATAAAAGATATTTTAATTTGAATTTTCCACATTGAGTGTTGTTTCAATGTCACTATCATCAAACTGATTGTCTTTGTTCTAGTTTCTTATTTGTTTTTACTTTATTCTTTGATCGTATTGTGAGTAATATTTTAAAATGATTAAATAAACAGCTTTTCCAGGTTAAGGTTCATTGTTTTAATCTTCTCTTACAAGCTTGTAATTCCTTTTTCTTGTTAACAAAACCTTAAATTTTTTTCATAGTAAGCCTAAACCCCTTCCAAAAAAGTTAAAAATTGTTAATGCAATAGTTTGTCTCTAAAAACTTGAGCCCATCCAAAAAGTTTAGGGAGGCGGAAAAAAACGTAAGGAAATAACAAAAGAAAAGCTTCAAGGGATTTGAATCCTTAATCTCGTGGATATAGGGAAAATCTCTATGCCATTAGACCATATACTCTATAATTATACATGTTAGGAATGTTATTTTTAACCTATTTTTTCATATGTTTTCATTTTCCCAACAATTGTGCCAATTTTCCAACCATCCTAGTTTACCCTCGTGTCCTAGTTTACTTGTGCAATGTGACATTTCAGTGAACAGTCAAGATTGATCCAAAAAGTGTACCTCCTTTTCAACCATTGATCCTAACTCTCCCCCCTCTTAAATGCCCATGTGATATAGTGTTGGGTAGGTCTTATGAAAATAATCTCACTAGAGGGGGGGTGTTTCAAGGTTGGCTTCTCAACACACTAGAGTCATCTGAGTTTGTGCTTGTCATCAACTTATTGGATATTCAAAAAGTAGTAGCCTTCTTTAACAAGTAGATTGAGGGGCAAAGATTACTCCATGCTCAAGTTTCCCAACTACCACAATTCTATCTTCCTAGCCTTGATAAGTACTTTTGCCCCACATTGCCAAGATTGCTAGATATTTTGGGCATGTTATTGAGAGAGATAGGACCTTTGTAGAGGGGATCCCTCAACACCCATTTGTTAAGGTTACAATCTCCACTTTTTCACTAGATTCTCTTCCTTGAGCCATTAGGATCCCCTCTACACTTCATTTGCTCTAGAACTACCTAGTCCACACATGATCCCTCTTGGTCCCCCTATAGCAATGTATGATATGCTAGCTTTAATGGGAATTTCCCTTGTAGCAATTGCCTCCATTTTCTCAAGTACCTCATTGGCACTAGTTGTGGCAAATATAGTTGTGTATAAGCCCCCTCTCCCAGGCCACTGATGTTAAGGGATAGATTGCTCAATTGCTGATGGCACTAGCGATTGTATCAATGATGGAATTGAGCTACCTCAGTTTGCTCACTCTTAGTCCCACTGGTAATGCGTGATGTGATAGCTTCATTGGAAGGCTAGACTTGTAGCAATGGCCTCCACTAATATGTTGATTTCTTAGGTATTTAGCAATGAGCTAGAGTGAGGTCTTTTGCTCAAGGAGAGAGAGGAGGATTCACATAGAGCTATACGACAATTCAAATTTCATAGGTCTCAACTACACACTAGGAGTAGGAAGTGAGGAGATGGAACAACTTCAAACAACTCCATCAACTCATCAACTTCCCCCTCTTCATGAGGCCATAAAGATTGCAATGGAAGGAGACAAAATGGAGTTTATAGAGCAAAAGAACCATGCATGGGCCATGAAGCCAAGTTGATATAAGAGACAAATGCTCCAATGAGGATTCTATAATGGAACATTCAAGGCTTTGGTGGACGTTGGTATTGCTAAGGATGGAGCCTCATGAGAGGTGTTTGGAGAGTTATTTGATTTCCTTAAGCAATAGGAGTACTCCCTCGTGGAAGAGAGGATTTCATGATGCAATGGGAAGTTGTTGCTAGGCAAAAGTTACTTAATGTGCTCCTACTACGGTTGCCTTGGAGATGTATGTAAGGGTTTGGATCTACATCAATAAGCACTGGTTACATGTAGTTCAAAATTGGGACATCCTAACCTCAAGGAGTGCCCTATGAGTATCCATGAGGATGGACATGGACCTCATTAGATTACTAGTCATTTATGCCCATAATGGCCAATAGGAGAGAGAGAGTCTCAATTAACCCTTGCCCAACTACTATCCTAAGTTGATTATTGGATAGTAGGAGGGGACTCTTCTTTGGAAGGACAAAAGGTGTAGATGGACTAGTACTATTAGAGAAGGAGAATAGTAGGATGGGAAGACTTTATCTTCTAAGTTAACAAGTGAGATTCCTATTTAATGGCAAAGTTTAGTAGATCAATTGGATCCCTTCACTTCTTTAGGAGAGACATGGTAGTTGGGGCTAGGATAATTCTCCCAAATTGACAAATTCTATGTGAATGGTTTGGGTCTATGATAGGGGAGGCTTAGTTGGGATTGTTGCTGGGACCACTTTATCGAATCACACACCAATTGTGTTGGTTCTTTTAAAGGCAGTCAAGGGAGACACTACCAATTTCAAAGTCCTTGTTCACCCCTATTATGATGAGCACATGAGAGAGGTCATTAGCAAGACTTTGGGGGGCCATATCCTTTTCCATTGACAAGTAGCTAAGGACTTGGCCTATACATCAATGCCAATTTTGAGGGCATTTAGGTTCTTTGATTAGCTTTCATTCATGACATGAATAGTCAATACACGAATAGGATAATGCTATGTGTGGTCAAATGTAGCATTTGATTCTCTACTAATTTGGCAAATCTTCATCCTCTTCTAGCAAAAAAATGAAAAAGAGCCTCTACACTCTTATCCTCTCTAGGTTCTTCCAACCAAAACCTTTGTACTTTTTAAAATATTTTCCTAGCATGAACTTAACTCTTGTTTAATCCATAAACACATATTTAATTTCTTTCCTAGGGTTTATGTGACATTTTTTACCTCCCTTTTCTTTGTTTTCAACATCCTTGATGTGACTTTTAAAAAAGGTGATAAAGAGCCTCTCCAAACTTATCTCCAACCAAAAGTTGTATGCTTGATATGACATTTTTTGTCTCCCTTTTTCTAAAATTTTAACACCCTTAATACAAATTTTTAAAAGTGGTATTTTTAAAAGTTTAAATTTAAAATACAAACTTTTTACATCAAAACATTTGAGGATTTTGTTATTCACACCCTTTTGTGTGCATTCATCTTATAATTGCATTGCTTTGGCATCTTGGCTCCAATCTAATCTCTTCTTTTGAATACCTACCATGTATTCCAATCTCAATTCTTTTCAAATCCTCGTATTTCTTCCATGCCTTCTTCTGGGACTCCTCATGTAGTCATATACAAGTACACACTTGCCACAATACAAGAGAGGATTGTGTAAGTCAACTAACAACCTACAAGCTCTACTATTGGGTGACACTGCTCCCCTCTTGCAAAGGTCCTCAATGATCAACAATTTGAAAAGAGAACATTTTAACACAACTTTGGAAATAATTGATAAGTACCTTAAGCATGATGGATGAAGAATTTGGCTACCATGTTTACTCTAACCATCCTCCATCCTTCTTTATCAAAGTAAATTATTCACTCTATCCATCATGCCAACGGATTGAAAGAGCTTTCTACACCTACTCAATTCACTTACAAATTGGGATATGCTCAATGATGGAATCATCCATGCATTAAAGCCATAAAGACCCAATTCACAATATCCATGACTATATTTAAAATACTCTAAAGACATAAAGAATACAAATCATAATTAATCATGTATTGATTTTGATTTAGAGCCATACATAAGAATGTGTGTACTACAACATAATTTTTCAGCAATCTAATTAACGATCATTTGCTAGGGTCCTCCTATGGTATGTCCAACCCTATGTCTCCTTGTTTAGTGTCCTCGTAGGTTCCTTCTTGAGGATGTTTTATTCTTATTTGATGTGCCCCTCACACTCTCCTTGGCTTCCCTAGACAACTTTTTTTTGGTTTCTTGGATAAAAAAACAACATATTTTTCTAACAATTCAATTAAAGATTCTTTGTTAGGGTCCTTCTAGGGCCTCCTATGGGATGCCCTACCTTATTCCTCCTTGGAACGTGTCCTCCAATGGTCTTTATAGGAAACGTAGCTAGAGAAAAAGGTACACATGACAAACACTAGTAGAAATATCAAAGTTATTGATTTCTTTCCTTTGGTGAGAATTTGATCATTTTAAGACCATATATAAGCTCAAATTTCCATTATGATTATTTTGACTATAAAGATGACCCTACTTTAAGCTTTGGAGTAAAAGTTATGGCCTTTTTTTAGGTGCAATTTAGTTGAACCCTGCCATGTGGCACAAGACCAAGAATTTTCATATTTCCACTAGTATTTACCTTGCATCTCAAATTTTGGCTCAATAAACTACTTTTTCAAGGTACATAGTATTGTTATATTTCTTTTAAAATATCATATTAATTGTATATATTCATAGTTTCAACACCTCTTCACCAATCCACACTATTTTGTGTAGTATTAACTAAATATGAGTCAATACTTAGCAAGGAAGTTGGGGGACAAATAATTTTAAACCTAAAATCCAATTCTACGAGATTCCATTGCAAGTATCATTTGTTGTTAAGGTTAGGCATCAATGGTTTTTTATGGATGATTGATGTTGGATTTATTAGTATGCATCATTCACAATTACATCAATATGTAGTGTTAAGCCTTTTAACATGCCAAATATAGAGAAATAGTGTCATTTTGAACCCGGATCCTATCAGATTGCCTCCCAAAATGCCACTAGTTTTAGGTCCAAATTTTACTAATTCACTATATTCATGGATTATCTTTATTATCTAAGTACACATGCAGGTCCTAGAGGCAAAGATAGCAACCATAACATATGGCCATATAAAGCCCCTAGAAAGCCCAAATACTAGACAGGAGATGGGAGTTGATGTAGAAGCCACAGACAACCTTATTAGAGAGAACAATAATATTTGAGAAGAAATTTGTAGTCAAGAGGAATCCCCAATTGAAAAGTTGTTTTTCTTCCTTTATAAGGTTGGACAAACTTGTTACTTTGATGGTGCTAGGTCAAACTTCAATGCACCATGCAACACACCGCATGCCATCTCGTCAAACATGTTCTACTTCGAAGAGGAGTTTCTAAGCTTTGTGAAAGGGAAGTGGAACCCAGGAGGAAGAAGCTTGGCGGTGAGAGCTATGGCAGATGGAGAGCAAGAGTCAAGAGAGAGAGAGACTCAAAAGTGGGAACTCCAATAGCCACAATGTGTGGCTGGGCCTTTCTTTATTCAAATTATCACTAAAGAATAAATAATAAGTGACTCTGACGGCCGCCTGCCACCTTCAATGTGCAGTGGTAGGTACTATCAGTGTAGTAATACACGGGAAGCTAGGTGAAGGTGCCTTTACCCCCAATACCCTCCCACTTAAAGGCAAATCTGCCCCCATTGAGAGAGAAAAAAGAAGATACAGTACAACATGTACACATGTACAACAGGATGAGGAAAAAGACGTCATCTCATCCAATGCCCATCAATCTCCTGAGGAAGGCAAAATGGTCAGTAGTGAGGCTCTTCGTGAGCAAGTCTGCAGGTTTCTACTCAGTTAGAATCTTGACAAGGTACACAAACCTATCCTCAACGACCTCACGAATGAAGTGATACCTCACCTCAATATGTTTCGTCTTCGCATGGAAGATTGGATTCTTGGTCGGATTCTTGGCCAGCTAAATGGCACTCATAGAATCCGAATGCGGTGTAGGCATAACATATGTCATACCAAGGTCTGCAATCAAATAGCCTAACCATATAGCCTCCTTGCAATCCTTTGTGGTTGCAATATACTCAGCCTCTGTAGTAGAAAGGGCTGTACACTTCTGCGCCCTGGACATCCAAGAGATAGCCCCTCCAGCATAAGTGAACACATAGCCAGAAGTGGACTTCCTACTATCTGCATGTCTTGCATAATCAGAGTCAGTGTACCCCACGACTCTTGTGTCCTGGTTGCCATAACAAAGACACATATCTGTTGTGCCCTTCAGGTACCTCATGATACCCTTTACGGCATCCCAATGTTTCTTGCCAGGTGTAGCTATATAACGTGCCATAACCCCAATTGCAAAAGCAATATCTAGACAGGTGGCTATCATGGCATAAATAAGACTGCCCACGGCTGATACATAGGAAAACTTGGCCATCTCGGCCCTCTGCTCATCTATCTGTGGACAATCGGCCTGTGAAACCTTCACATGAGAAGGTAATGGACAGCCAATAGGCTTAACATCCTGCATGCGAAAGCGCTCAATGACTTTATGAATGTACTCCCTCTGTGACATATAGAGTAGTCCTTGAGATCTATCACACGTAATGCACATACCAAGTATATGAGAGGCCTGTCCCAGATCTTTCCTCTCAAAGCTCTTCTTGAGCTGAGCCTTAAGAGCATCTAGCTCCTCATGAGCTGTCCCTGCTAAAAGCATGTCATCCACATAGAGTACCAAAATCAGTAAAGAACCATCAGGGGCTTTCTTCGTGTACAAGCATGAATCCATAGCACTGCAGCTGGAGCCCTGTGATTGCATGAATGCATCAAACTTATGGTACCACTCCCTAGGTGCCTGCTTCAAACCATATAGACTCTTCTTTTAACTTACACACTACGTGTTCCCTGCCAGGATCTACAAAGCCCTTAGGCTGCTCCATGTAAATCTCATCATGCAAGTCTCCATGTAAAAAAGTCGTATTGACATCCATCTGGTACAAGTCCAAGTCAAGCTGTGCAACCAAGGCCAAGACTAAGCGTAGGGTGGTCATCTTGACCACAGGGAAAAATACTTCATCAAAGTCAACACCATGCTCCTGCTTAAAACCCTTAGTAACCAATCGAGCCTTGTATGCTGGCTTGGGATGTCCAAGGGTACTTTTCAGCTTGCACACCCACTTTGCTTGCAAAGCCTTCCTATCCTGAGACAAGGAAATCAAATCCCAAGTCTAATTCTTATACAATGAGTCAAGCTTAGACTACATAGCCCTCTCCTAGGAGTGACAATGCATAGCCTCATCATAAGTGAGAGGCTCTCCTACATCTGTAACTAGTACATAATCCATAGAGGGCGCAAAACGGTCACGAGGTCGTCTATCTCTAGTAGAACGCCTCAACCCAGGCTCTGCTACATGACCGACATCTTGTCTAACATCAGCATGTCTAACATCTAGGCCATGAGCATCAGGTGATGCTGCACACTGTCTAAAGGCCATGGAGTGGCAGGCTGAACGGGAGCAGATAGCTCCTTCTAAAAGATAACTTTGCGTACCTCAACTACTTTCTCAGGCTGCATATGCATTTTGTCCTCATGAAAGATGACATCATGGCTGTGGATTACTTTCCACGCCTGTGGATCCCGTAGATGGTAACCCATCTCTCTTGCATCTCCATAGCCAATGAAAATGCATTTGACACTTTTAGGATCCAGTTTATTACATTTGTCCTTGGGCACATGGCAGAATTCCTCACATCCAAAGACACGCAAATGATCATAAGATGCGGGCTTGCCTGCCCATACCTCCTCTGCAACCTGAAAGTCAATGCCACTACTAGGTGACCTATTAATGAGATGCACTGCAGTAGTAACTGCCTCAACTCAAAAATGTTGCGGTAAGCCAGCCTAGCTAAGCATGCTACGGACCCTTTCTTGAATGGTCCTATTCATGCGTTCAACCATACCATTCTGGGGAGGGGTGTAAGGGGCAGTCAACTGACACTTAATACCCCGCTCATCACAAAACTGCTCAAAAGCATGTGATACATACTTGCCCCCATTATCTGAACTTAGGCATTTTAGCCTTTTCCCAGATTGGTTCTCTGCCAATGCAAGCCAACACTAAAATGTGTCTAAGACATCAGATTTTCTCTTTATGGGATAAGCCCAAACCTTACATGAGTAATCATCTATGAAAGTAACAAAGTACTTTGCCCCACCAACTGACTGACAAGGCATAGGCCCACATACATTAGAGTGCACAAGAGCCAAGGGCTCACCCATGTATTTCTTACCAGACTTTTTATGCGTATTTCTAGTCTGCCTACCATACAAACAATGATCACAAGAATCAAAATGCGAAGAGTCAAAAGGTGGAAGATACTGCAAAGCACGGAGCATTTTCATTCCTTTAAGAGACATATGCCCCAAAAGAGCATGCCAAAGGGATACATGGGGAATAGAACCCACAGACAAGACATGATCCAATGTAGCTCCAGATACAAGTAAGGGATAGAGGCTGCCAGACTTGGCACCTCTTGTAAGCACAAGCCTCCCACGAGTAATCTTCCATGTAGAGTCTCCAAAAGACACAAAATACCCTGCATCATCAAGCTGTCCAGCTGACATAAGGCTGCGAGTCAACGTATGTACATGGCATACATTGTGCAAAACAAAAGAACTGCCAGAAGGAAACTGTAGCCTAACATCTCTAATGGCCACTATGTCAAGAGACATGTCATCACCAAGACGCACAGAACCAGACATGGTATGATAGCTATGAAACCAATCTCTATAGGGTGTCACATGAAAGGACGCACCTGAATCCAAGAGTCAGCAATGTGCATACATAGAATGTATATCAGAAGCATGTAAGGCATCGCATGAAGAAGCTACAAGTATGTAATCATCATCTAAATCAGTGGCCTACATGACATTAACCTCTTCTATCTTCACACTGGACTTTGCAGGTACAATACTGTGCTCAGAAGACTTTTCCTGCACTTTTTCTTTTCCCTTTTCCTTGCACTTATCATCGCGCATTTTATGGCACCACGGCCTAATATGTCATGCTTTCCCACAATAATGACAGGTAAGATCAGACTTCCATCCACGGGACTTACTGCGACCACGTGACTTGGACTTGGACTTGTGAGAGTCCTTGCCTTTATGATCGTTATCATGCCTGCCATGTCTGCCACATCTAACGGTCAATGCATGTGAAGAGCAGGAAGCATCATTGTTTCTCCTGTTGATTTTCTCAGTCAATAAAGCACTCTCAACATCTTTGATTTTCAGTCCATCAAGCTTGTTCGTGCATATGGCAGTACGGAAGACATCCCATGATTCAGGCAAGGTGCCAAGCAAAAAAAATGGGTGTAAGTTGTCTTTGAACTCAATACCCTGTGACAACAGACTCTTCATGATAGCATGAAACTGACTGAAATGAGATGAAAGGGAGGTCCCCTCCATGCGAAGGTCCATTAACTACTTTAGCCAATACATCTGTGACACAGGACTCTGCTGCGCATAGAGCTCCTGAATCTTCTCCCATAAATCCCATGCACTCTGATTCTCATCTTCAACAACATTATGATGGACCTCTTTTGAGAGTGACAAAATAATGGTAGACCTGCATAGCTCATCAACTTCCATCCAAACATCATCATCCATATCCTTAGGTTTAATACCCTTGAAACATAAGGGTTTAATCTACAACTTCTACACCAAAACCTGCCATATTTGGGACTTCCAATACCCATAGTTGGTACCATCCAACTTGGCAATGTATATTAAAGAGAGTTGTATCTTTCAGATGACCAACCATTTTGTCCCAAATCAAAGCAAAAAGGAAAAATTGCATGTTGTTGTAATTAGCAGAAAATGCACTAAAATCACTACTAAAACTAGCTAAAAGAGTGGATTTCACCAAGAGAAGCACCTGTCCACCAAATATGACCAAGATAACATCAAATAGTAAGCATTACCCTCATAGAAGTGCTCAAAATCTACAGATTTCACCTTGCTATAATAAATGGCAGCAGTATGTAAAACTGTCCCAAAATGAAGTAATCACTGATACATAGGTCACTGCAACTACCAGGTAGCAAGATACATCCAATAGTGAGTGTCCAGGGGGAAGAAGGTACCAAGAACTGTCAAACCAATCACCTGTCAAGCAAGAGACATCTCATAGGTCTAGAAGTCATGCATGTAATGGGTCTTGAGGTAAGAGAAGAGACCAAGCACAAGCACAACTGATAGAGCAAGAAGCTCAATACATAACCATCCAAGATCCATATAAAATTGACAAACCTATGACAGAGATAGGTGACTGTCCGAATAGGTGTATCAAATGAGCCCACTACAGACTAACTACAAACATAAAGCTCTCAAGAGAGCAAATGCATGTAACTGTCCCACAAGCTCAAGCTCAAGTGTAGATAAGACTCTGTGTATATCCGAATATACCAAGAGGCTCCCACTGGAAGTAAAGTCATATGCAAAGAGAGCAAGCCACGCTCTAACACATCAAATACATAGCATCAGACATGCCAAATCCGAGTAGGGTACATCTGGACAATAAATCCCAAGCTATCTCAGATGCGTAAAGCATAAGCCTGAAAGCATTCAAAGAGTATGTAACTGACAACCAAATGTAATGCCCAATAGATCCAAAATGCTCAAATACATCGGAAGATGAAGCTCCAAGTAACTATCAAGCATGGGCAAACCAAGTGGCATCCATATCTGACCAAATCATGAATGCAAGAAGCCTAAATGTCAAGCAGTGACAATGGGCATAAATCGGTCCAAAGCATGCCAATTGAAGCCAAATGCCAGTGATGATGACCAAGGCGGAGCCTAATCCAAGCTCAAAAGCATTCCGAAACTAAGAAGAAGCATTTGAAAACCTCCAAATACATCGGTATGATCATTCAACAATTACAATGTGTGGCTAGGCCTTTCTTTATTCAAACTGTCACTAAAGAATAAAGAATAAGTGATTGTGATGGGCACCCACCACCTATAGTATACAGTGGCGGGTACTGTCAGTATAGTAATACATGAGCGGCTAGGTGGAGGCACCTTTACCCCCAACACTTTGAGGAAATGGTGTAGACTAAAAGCTAGTTATGGTGTCGAAGGCATTTATCCACTATCCACTTCATGGAAGGGTCAATAACTAAAGGAATATTGTAAAGAAAAGGATGCATAAGCTTCCTAACAATTGCAAAGCACCATTAGGTTGTTCATTCCATAAATAGAAGTGTGAGTTGTATGAGTTATATTGTGGGTTTCTCTGCTTCTTAGCCTACTAAGGAGAGCTAGGCAACCCAATCTAATTCTAAATAGTGAAAGCTAGCAATAAGACAATGGAAGATGTTAACATAAAGGCATTAATATTAAGAAGTTAATGAATTGGGAAGGAGAAGGTTATGTCAAGGGAACTTGGCATAGCAAACCTAAAGAGCTAAACATGATGGGAGAAGGTGACAAAAAAGACATTTGAAAGGCTACTAAATCACTCACTCACTCAAGACATTTGAAAGGCTACTAAATAAGTCACTCAATCAAGGAAATATTTGGTCCTTTTCTATATTTGGGAAGAAATTTCTTATGCTAAATGACATTTAGAAATTCTCAAGTCTTAGGAAGGACTATTGCATGGGCATTATTGCAAAGTCTTGTGAAGAGGACTTTATGGAGGATTGCAATGAAGAATTATCATTCTTGGACAACAATATCGCATAACTTTTGGATACAAGTACTACACTTGGATTTGCCTATAGAAAGCTCAAGAGTACTTAGGTAATATTCCTATTGAAGAAGAATTTAAGGGTATCCAAAGAAGACTTGGTATCTGCCACATAGGAAGGGGGTGGATAGAAGTGTTACCATGTAGGAACTAGAGGTGGTTTACATCAAACTTTGGGGAAAAGATAGCATGGCAAAGTCAAAAATTCAAAAGATGTGAGCTCCAAAATTATATCCAAGTATACCAATTCCTTAAATGCTTACAAAATACTAAGTTCAAATTTTACTACAATATTATATAGAAAAAAAAAATCTTAAGGAGTTGACAAAATGCTCACACTAATTGACAAGGTTATCACAAGAGAAGATTACATGTGATTAACCCTTTTATTTCTGTCTCAATGATATTAACATTTTTTATTATTTAAATACATTGATTTAGAACCCAAGTGACTTGCATATTTTAGCAATAATTTCAATATCACACAAATTTCTTTGAGCATTTCTTTCCTATTCCAAAGAAAAACCAATCAATTCTATAAATAAATAAATCATTTTTCAATCCCAACCATACATAAGTAAATGATATCAATCGGCTTGACAAAAACAACTTGCACACACAACCTAAAGCTTCTAACTAATTGAGAGCTCAAGTATGCCCTTAGGATGGTGATAAAGGGGCCTAGGGCTTTAAAATACCTAAAATCTATGAGGTCACAATACACAATACCCTAATATATGTGATCTTACAATACACAATACCCTAACATTGCGATGTCACAATAAAAAAGAACTATGCTTCCGATCATAACGATGTCATGGTGGTCCTCCATAATGAAAAATTAGGGTCTCTCTAAAGCTTTTATATCCACTATTCGAAAGATTCACACACATACACATAGATTAGAAGAACTCCCATCTTAAAACCCATTCACACTACCATTGATTTGATTCAACTTCCGCAAGTAAATACTTCTTCCCCATCTTTTTAGCTTAGTTTAGTATTAGTATTGTTATGTTCTTGTTAATGCATAGCCCTCTAGAGATGCTCCATTATCTACTCTCACTTCCTAGGCCTACACTTTGGGGGAAAGCTCCAAGTTTTGTCCAAGGCCAATTGTCCTCATCTGTTAAAAGCTACATCATGGATTTAATCAAGAATTTGCCTTCATCTTGCGAATCACATTCAATCATCCATGTCATCAACTGCAAGAAAATATCAATAATAACATCCAACACGGTCATAATAGACCCATATATGCTTGGAAGAATTAAAGATTACTTATTAAAAACCCCTAAATGGTCACCTTGGTTAGTACTACAAAATCATAGTGTTAACCAAATAAAGATGATTAATGCTACAACCTTGTAGGAAAATTTTGATTAATATTATGATGGCACAATTAGCTTTCACACAATCACAAATGATGCTAATTGCATAAAATTCATCTTACTAAATGCATTTCCTATCATACTAATGAATTTTCATGTTTGCTTACTACATGGCAAAAGTTGACAATAGTGCGAATGCTTAAATTTCCTTCTCAAGGGGGGAATAATCATCACTCCACTTCTAAATATTATTAACCTTGAAGAAATGACACAATCATTTGAGTTGCCATTGTCTTTCCAACATCTTCTTCAATAGTTAGCCAACACTTGATCTTTTTCGATAGTGCAACATTCACCAGTACATAGATATCATTAATATTGAGATCAACCACAAACTACATAGCAAGTTCTTCTAGTCCTACCAACTCCATATCTACATTAGCATTGCCACTATTAAAAAACTTGAAAGAGAAATGCAAGTAGCCTCGACCTCGTGAATGTGAAAGTGATGCGAGGAGGCATATTCCACGGTGGATTCTGTGAGCTTTTGCGATGGATTCCATAAAATTTTATTTATTGCCGGGGCTCATACACAAGGTGGATTCCTTGTGCAAAAATTCAATGGAGACGCCTGTCCTTTTCGGGCGTCTTGTTAATTTAATGTGCAAGTGGGTGATTCCATAGCGGGTGATTCCGCAAAATACATATTTAAATTAATAGATGTTTATGACTTTAGAGTGCGCACTCATAATAAATTAAGGTTAGGATTGAGCTCTAACCAATTTATTTATTTTGTAGCTGAAGACTACTAGGTATTCACTTTTGTCGGTTTAATTTTATTATTTTCTAACAATTGTGAATGCTTCAGTTGATGTGTAGAGTAGGTAGCGGTGGCATTGGGAAGCACTAGGCGATAGCGTGTATTCAAGTTATTTAGAAGAAATCATCATTTTTTATGGGCATGCATCCTAGGTGTGGCGCCAATATTTATTTTGACGCGCTTATTTATTGAAGTGCCTGACATTTATTTATTATTTTGTATGCGCATGGACACACGATTTAAATATTTGTGATTGGACATTGTATTTGGGCATAGCCTGACTCTTTGGGCACCCAATAGCTTTAATTCTTTAGTGGAAAAAAAGCAAACACAAAAGCTAAAGCGTGTAATTGTAAATTGGGCTATTTTTTGAGCTTGGAGATGAATAATATATCAAATACATGCTTTGTGGAGCGCTCACACAAGGCATGGGGGGAGATTGTACCCAATTAGTCTTTTGCTTCATGTCGTGCAAGTCTTCTCTCTTGTTTTTTGTGCAAAAATAGGGTTCTTTTGTTCTTGGGGACCTTCGCGCGCATACAGTATCCGATCAGTGCATCAGTGGTATCAGAGTGAAGCTGAGATCGAGAGCTTCCAATCGCTTACCATCTCGCACAAAGGCAGAGCTCCTAGAACAATTGAGCTCTATAGTCAGTCTCCTGGCAATCCGTCAATACCAGCATGTTCCTGGCAGTGAAGAACCCCCTGCTATGTGCTTTGATCGTGAAGGACCAGCCTCTACAGGCGGAGAACCAGTAGACAAGCTCCTACATCAAGTCACCTATTCACAGATAAGAGAAGGAGTTTGTTATTATTGTTTAAGGAGATAAGCTTTAAAAAGCTTATAAGAGCTTAAAGCTCTTAAGAATTTTGATTTATTGTGGCGAGAGGACGTTGTGATAGGCGGCAGCGTCAGCAAACGGCCCTCCTTACACATCGTTTTAAAAAAAACGGCCTATAATCTTTACTATCATGGGTGTTTACACTACTTGGATTCCTGAACTGGTTTGAAGCTTCCAATTGCTTGGTTCACATTGGTTAACTCTGAACTGGTTTTTACCCTCTCTGCAAGCCACTGTTCACCCTGCACTGTGACAAAATTCAATTCCAGCAAACAGTTTGCAACACACAGTCTACACACACAATTTACCTTCTTGGAAGACGACTGTGATATCAAATTCTGCATCGTCAAAGAAGAAATACTACAATGAGCCATTTTTAAAAAAAAAGAGAGAAATAAGCCTTGTAAACCCGACTTTGAGCTACGCTCATCCCGCTAACAAGATTTCGAGTGTGTGAGGTCTTTTGGAATTTTGTAGGATGTCCGATCAAACCGTTGAAGATTTTATGGCTGAAGGTGACCTACCCGAACCAACGATGGAGCAAAAACTAGATTTGATTATGATGCAGCTTCAAGAGGAACGAAGAGCATGTCAAACTTTGCAAGCTCAGTTGGCTAATCTGCAACGATCTACCATCAATCAAGATGGACCGCAATCTAAAGATCTTATACGACGTACGATCAATGCAACACTTGAAGCACAATGCAACACAAAGATAAGTAAAAGAAATTTCAAATTTCGTACTTTCAATGGGTCACATGATGGAAAGACTGTACTTGCTTTTATTAGTCAATTTGATTATTATTTCTATGAAGAACAATATGCTGAGAAAGACAAAATTAAGTGTGTCACTAATCATCTAGTGGACCGAGCATCCCTATGGTGGACTTTGTCCGCAAGAGCATTGATTGTCCTACTACTTGGGAGACTTTCCAAAAGAAAATTTTGCAGAATTTCCTTCCACCCCAATTCCACGAAAAAGCAATCAAACAATGGGACCTTATGCAACAGAGGGATCGTGTGCCTATTTCACAATATACCGAATGTTTTTGAAATGCTTTATTGCAACTATGAATGCTTGAAGATGTACCTGAGGCAACCCATAAACACAAGTTTTTGTCTGGCTTACTTGGACATTTTTATGCGGAGGTCAAGTTGTTCAAGCCAACGACTCTTGAAGATGCAATTTCATTGGCCCATGACACTGAAGACAAAATTCGAGGATGAGAGGAGCGACCACAACAATTTCAAACTAATGGTAACTTTGGTTCAAAACAATTCAATTCAAATTTTCGAAGATTCAATCAAAACCGTTTCCTTCCATCTTCATTCTGTAAATCTTGGACACGACCACCTGCTTTACCATCAAACACAAATCCAAACCCTAAGCCATCTCTCTAGCCAAATCTAAACATTCCTAAACTTCTCGCTATTACCAATAATATATCTAAAGCCAAACCGATAGTCTGTTACAAATGTCATCAACATGGACATCTAGCGACGAATTGTCAATCCAAAAAGCCAACTGTACGTATCAATTATTTGGAAGCGACAGAAGATGAAGAACATGAAGAAATGCCAAATTTCACGGAAGACGATGACGATATTGGTACTACTTCAGTTACTTTACCAAGTATGCCAAATCCCCATTCTTTATTAACAATGAAATGTCTTATGCATGGTAAAGAAAAGTCTGTTTTACATGATGATGGGAGCACACACAACTTTATTTCTGCAAAATTGGTCAAAGAATTGAATTTACATACTGTTTCTACACATTATCGCATTAAGGTTGCATTCTTAGGCACTAGATACAATGGAACACAAGAAGTGCATGACTTAGAAATTAAAATTGGTGATTATGTTGAACGTAGAAATTTCTTAGTTGTACCTTTACAATCTAGTGACATTATCTTAGGAATGCCTTGGTGTCATCAGTACAATCCCGATATAGATTATTCCACGCATTCAATGAAGATTTATTCTAATGGAAAACAAATCACATTGCATGGTATGCACACTTTCGATAATTTTCCATTGCTTAGTCATACACAAGCTAAACATGCATTACGAAAAGGTAGCAAATCCTATTTAATATGGGTGAATGAAATTGAAGCTAAAGAAAATCAAATGCATCCTAAGCACGCACAATTTCTTTCACAATTTCAAGATTGTTTTGCTGCTGACTTATCACCTAGATTACCATCTATACATCCCGAAGATCACAAAATAGACCTAATTCCTGGATCACAACCACCATGTAAAGCACCATATAGACATAACCAAATTGAACAGAAAGAAATTCAAGCCCAAGTTGAAGAATTGTTAACCCGAGGACTCATTAGACCTAGTAGTTCTCCATTTGGTGCACGTGTCCTATTAGTGAAGAAGAAAAACAATACCTATCGCATGTGCATTGATTATTGTGCCCTAAATAAAATCACTGTTAATAATAGATATCCGATTCCTAGGGTAGATTTTCTTATGTACAAGCTACAAGGATCTATAATATTTAGCAAAATAGATCTTAAATCTAGATAATTCCTTGTTATGCCTTTTGGTTTAACTAATGCACTAGCCACATTTAGTCGTATGATAAATCACAAATTATTGAAGCATCAGCATTGTGTCATTGTTTTCTTTGACGACATATTGGTTTTCGATAAGAATGAGAACGAGCATTATGAACATTTATCTTTGGTTTTCAAATTATTGAAAGAGAATCAATTATATGCTAATCCAAAAAAGAGTGAATTTTTCCAAACACAAATTGAATACCTAGGACATATATGTTTCATCTAAAGGTATTAAAGTTGACCCTAAAAAGATAGAAGCAATTTTGAAGTGGTCGATACCTAAAAATGTGCACGAATTACATTTTTTCTTAGGTCTTGTTAGCTTTTACAAAAAATTTGTGAGAAATTTTTCATTGCTTGCATTACCTTTGACAAAATTATTAAAGAAAGGCACTTGGAGCTTGTTGGCTATGGCTGCCTCAAAAAACAAAGCTAGGGTTTTGCAGAGATCTCTCTCTGTGAGAGGAATTTCCAGGAACCCTTGTAGATGAGGATAGCCCACTAGGGAGGCTATCAAAGCCCCAAGATAGCTACTGAGATCGTGTCGCCTGCTGCGTGTACAGCAGCACAAATTTCACGCTGTCAGAAACTGCACCTGTTTTTGGGAATCACGCAATGCCGGCCTCACATGTGGATAATGTCGAGGTTAGACCTGATGAGGAGCTGCGCCCTGATGTGGGAAAGAGATCTCTAGAAGAAAGCACAGGGTGATATGGCCTCCTTTGTCCTCCCCAAGTCCTCCAATGGAGGTAGGTTGCAGGCAGATACTTTATTCCATTGCGTTATTTGAGAGAGAACATTATCTTCTTCTCCTTGCCACCCTCTCATGGGCTTGATACATTGGTGTATGGCTTATTTTCAACTAGATGAAGCATGAACCATTGGGTCCTTGAAGATTGTCATCATCCACCTTTGCTGCCTATGCCAATAGAGTATATGCATCTACCCGAAGGCACTCTTTGTGCCACCTTGTTGATTTGGAAGATAGATTTCGTTTTGCATTGACTATGAAAGTTCTATGCTTAAGGCAACAAGATGCATCCAACGTGCACATAGATTTCTGATGCGCAGATCGGACGCTGTATGCTCACGTAGTGAATGTCGGAAGGTCACCAAGAACGATTCTCATCCCATAGCCTACTCTAACTGCAAACTTAAATCCTTTGAACTTAAGTATTCTACCTATGATAAGGAATTGCTAGCTGTAGTACAATCTTTACGTCAATGGAAACACTATTTAATGGGATTTGAATTCATGATCAAAACAAACCAACAAAGCATTAAACATCTCCTTAGTCAACCACAAATATCTGACTGACCATTAAATGGGCTGCTTTTATTCAAAGTTTTCATCCACTCATACAATATCAACCCGGAAAAGAGAATGTTATTGCCGATGCTTTTAGTAGAAGACCGATTATTCATAATATTTCTGTGATATCTTTTGACTCTCTTCTCTCTATGAAAGATACATATGACTAAGACCCTAGTTTTCAAGCTGATTGGAATAAATTAGTTGCAAATAATTGGATTCCCATTGATTCATTGTCTTACACTGATGGATTTATGTTTTATGAAAAAAGATTGTGTAATTATTCCATTTTGATCATTTATTTTACATGAAATTCATTGTCCCCCATACCAAGGCCATAGAGGAATTATTTCTACTTTGCGTACACTGATTGAAGATTTTTATTGGCCACACATGGAATCTGATGTATCTAACTTTGTATCTGAATGCTTAATTTGCCAAAGAGTTAAATGACACCATGGTAAACAATATGGTTTATTAATGCCTTTACCAATTCCAGAATGACCATGGGAACATATCTCAATGGATTTTATCACTGGTTTGCCTAACACTAAAGCTAATCGTGACATGATTTGGACTATTGTCGATAGGTTTAGCAAACAAGCATATTTCATTCCATGCAAGAAAACGTTAACTGCATCTCAAGCTGCTCAATTGTTCTTGAAAACTGTTTTCACTAATCATGGTTTGCCAAAAGTTATTATTTTTTACCGTGATTCTAGATTCTGCAATTATTTTTTGATTACTTTGTTTGCTAATTTAGAAACAAAGATTGATTTTTCATCTACATTTCATCCTAAAACAAATGGGCAAACAAAAGCTACTAACAGTACCATTTTAGATCTTTTGCGTGCATACACAATTTCAAAACCACAAACATGGGATACACTTTTACATTTACTTCAGTTTGCATACAATAACACACCACATACAGCTACACAGAAAGTACCATTTGAAATTATTTATGGATATAGATTACCTACACCTGTTACATCATTGTCAAACAAAGTTCAAGCTGCTGATGATATTGCTAACATGCATGCTACAATTTTTGATGAAGTTAAACATATGATTGCCAAAGCCCAGCAATCATACACAAAACAAGCCAACAATAAAAGAAAAGCTATGAGTTTCAAAGTTGATGATTATGTTTGGTTACGTATTGAAAAGCAAAGATTACAAAGTGTTGATAAACACCCTGTTGTAAAGTTAGCTTCTAGATTTTATGGACCTTTCAAGATCATTCACAAAATCAATGACAATGCATTTAAACTAGAATTACCACAACATTGGAAAATCCACAACACTTTTCATATCAGTTTATAACGACCTTTTAGAGGCCAATTACCTGTACACCCTGTCTATGAAAACCCTCCTTTGTTAGAAGAAGAAACTGAAATCCTTAAACCTAAAACTATTCTAGATACTGACTTTATGACCACTAGAACTGGCCGTAGATATTCTAGATATTTGGTTAAGTTTAAAAATCATCCTGTTAAAGAGGCCCAATGGATGCACGCTCGAGACCTAAGCGCTTACCTCTCACTACTGGCTCCAGATTGAGCTAATAGCAATTGAGGACAATTGCTATCCCACCCCGGGGGTATGATGCCAGGAGGCACATTCCACAGTGGATTCCGTGAGGTTTTGCGGTGGATTCCATAAAATTTTATTTATTGCCGAGGCTCGTACACAAGGTGGATTCCTTGTGCAAAAAGTGGATGGGGACGCCTATCCTTTTCGGGCGTATTTGTTAATTTAATGTGCAAATGGGTGATTCCATAGCGGGTGATTCTGCAAAATACATATTTAAATTAATAGATGTTTATGAGTTTAGAGTGCGCACTCATAATAAATTAAGGTTAGGATTGAGCTCTAACCAATTTATTTATTTTGTAGCTGAAGACTACTAGGTATTCACTTTTGTCGATTTAATTTTATTATTTTCTAACAATTGTGAATGCTTCAGTTGATGTGTAGAGTAGGTAGCGGTGGCATTGGGAAGCACTAGCCGATAGCGTGTATTCAAGTTATTTAGAAGAAATTATCATTTTTGATGGGCACGCATCTTAGGCGTGGCGCTAATATTTATTTTGACGCGCTTATTTATTGAAGCGCCTGACATTTATTTATTATTTTGTATGCGCATGGACGCACGATTTAAATATTTGTTATTGGACATTGTATTTGGGCACAGCCCACAACTCTTTGGGCACCCAATAGCTTTAATTCTTTAGTGGGACAAAAGCAATTACAAAAGCTAAAGCGTGTAATTGTAAATTGGGCTATTTTTTGAGCTTGGAGATGAATAATATATCTAATACATGCTTTGTGGAGTGCTCACACAAGGCATGGGGGGAGATTGTAGCCAATTAGACTTTTGCTTCATGTCATCCAAGTCTTCTCTCTTGTTTTTTGTGAAAAAGTAGAGTTCTTTTGTTATTGGGGACCTTCCGGCGCTCACTACGCATGCATACAGCATCCAATCAGTGCACCAGAAAGAGTTGTTACATGTCCCTATCCAATAACAATCCTAGCACCACCATTGTAAGAGCCCGATCACCATTGTAAGGATTCCCATGGCCAATCAACATAATGGATTTTCTTCAACAAAAGCTCAATGTTGATTCTTCCACACTACCATTTTCTCCCCTCAATCCATGACTTGTATGACTGTCACAAAAAACAATTAATGAAAAACTAGCTCACAAATACCTTCAAAAGCCAAACTCTTAACAAATTTTGGCTTGAGACAATTCATGAGACTATGAATAGAGACAAAAGTACAATTATTGGCTATGGAGCAAGGATAACTTTAATAATTCCAATAGCCATTGAAAAGGCTATAGGCATCTAATCCAACCACTCTATCAAAGAAAGCTCCACTATGAAAGAGTGGCACACCAAGGCCCCCAAGGGAACAGAAGAGAGAAGCTCTAGGCAAGAAGTGGAAAAAAGTTGAAACAATTGGAGAAGGCCAAGCCAAGTAGAGTCTCATTAAGGAAGAACCCACCCTAGCCTTGGCCAAATGGCCATGGCTCTTGAGAGAAGAAAAAACCAGAGCAAGACCAACTACTACATGTACAAAGGCACTTCTTAGAGGAGAAAACGTGAAAAGATTCTGAGCGACAACTTGGCCTTACTCAAATGGCAATAACACTTCTAATCCAACTAGAAAAGAGACAATGGTAAAGCTCCTCAAGAGCACGTGTTGCCTTTAGAGATCGATTCTACCTTAGAACAAGATTTAAGAACTGCTTAGCAAGTCATGAAATCATTGAAAAAGGCATCCACGGCATACCATTTTGTAGAGTTAACCAATGAGACATTACCAAGAACTTTGAAAGGCCCAATTATTATTTCTAAAGTTAAGGTATGAGTGAAAATTGTATTAATAATGGATATTATAGTCATGATAATTACAACTCCTGTGGAAGCATGCTTTAGTATCATGCATGATAGTGGCAATACACTTGGCTAGAAAGCCAAGCATAGCTCTTTGCTATTAAAAAATCAACACATTTCTCATCGACCATATTAATTTTAGGACAACTACACACAATAGATTCCAAATTTTCCTTGAAGCTTTGTTTACATCCCCTCTTGCTCCTAGGATGGCCTATTTGGAGTTTAGGTTTGAGTGGAGACCCAGCTTGTCCATGATCTCAAAGAACTTTGTGCAAACATGTTTGACTTCCTAGCAAGACCAAAAGAGGTGGTATGCACTCTCTTGTTGGCACTAAATAAGGGGCACCAATGTGATGCACCTATAATCTACCTTGACTTGTTCCTAGCTAGTCCCTAGTCTCATTAATTTCTTGTCGATTATTTTCTATAATAGGAATTTCAACCAATTGGAAGGGGTGGCTTTCCACATGCACTCTATCTTCCACTACAGTGAGTCAATGATGGGATTCTAAGCACTTATGAGAGATTGTATAAGCATTGAGTGCTTCATCTTGAGTTTGCCTTCACCAAACAAATAGTAAGATCGTCTCCTTTTCTCCATTTTAAGGATAATCTAAGCCTTTTCAATGAAGTGAGTCAAGTTCAACTTCCAAGTGCAATCATGTTGTCGAGGGAAATCACCTCACTGTTTGGTTCCCAACACTTCCCATGCATCCAAAGCATACACAAATAGATGTTCAACATTAGATTATCCCATGCCTTGTATCCATTGGAACACAAGCTTAAACTCTATTCTAACCAAAAGATGCCTCCATTTCCTCTCCTTGTTGCCCTAGAAGCTAAGGTAGCTGGAGAGCATGTCACTAGAGACATCATCCTACTCTAGCTTCACTATCTACAAAGGCAAAGTCACATTTACAAACTTTCCATAGTTTACAACATACTTGGTTTCCTTTTATTCGAACACAATCCTCAAACATTCGAAGAGATTATTTGGATCTTTCAAATGAGCGTGAGCATTGTAGTACCACTTTAGTAGGAGAAAGGTTAGCCATCTTCACCGAACTTAGCAAAGATATTTCCCTCCGCAACAAGTGGCTTTCTGGCCGTCTTCTTAAGCATTTTCTCCTTCATTATAACTTAGGCAAACTTGTTCTTTATCTTCAAAAGCTAAGCTTACATTTGTATTTAGGCATGCTTTGGAGGCTCAATTGTCTTGTTACTCATCATTGATGTCACCTTCTAAGATAGTTTAGTTAACATATACTAACCAAATTGCAATATGTGGAGGGTCATTTGGAGTGATGCTTCCATACCACGCCTCTCTTCTGGAGATCACTTTGAGCCCATATGCATCACATAGTTCCAATCTATCGAGCATTAAGAGGAGGAAGGGACATCAAGAGCATGCCCCAAGGTTTTAGCAATGTCAGCAACAACTTTGTTATGAAGATTTGGAGCCTTGAGGAAAGAGACCCAAACCAAACATTCATGCCAAAGGGTCTCTTAAAGATTGAAGTGCACAACCGAAGGTAAGGAATACACCAAAATGCTTGATGGCACAACACATACAATAGGTCCAAATCAACCCCAAAAACCATCTTTCAAACTCTTTCTCAAGAGTATTTTGACGATAGAATAGACGTACACCCTCATAGTGGCAAAGTTGCATACTTACTTTTAAGTCAAACAAGGGACAACACAACTATCGTTTTGATGAGCTTTCCTCCTTCCTAGAAACTATTATTTTCTTGCCACAATGACTTTGAGATCTTTCCTAAAGTACTACTTAATCTTCTCCATGTCAAGTTGGGTGCTTCATACCACCTTGATATATACTCCACATCCATTGTTCATAGTCGGGCTTTTGAGCTTTGCTCACTCTCTCTTTCCTATGAAAGACCCTTGCATTGCATGGTTTGCCACCTCCTTCACCTTTACCTAAACATGTTCAAATCAAGGACATAGCAAAGTGTAGGCAATAAGTGTCATTAACTAGATACACATCTCTTTATGGCACTATATCCAAGCTTGGTGCTTCGTACCACCTTGATATATACTCCACTTCCATTCTTCACGGTCAAGTTTTTTAGCTTTGCTCCATCTCTTTCCTATGAAAGATCCTTGCATTGCATGGTTTGACTCCTCCTTCACCTTCCTTATGTGTGTTCAAATCAAGGACATAACAAAGTGTAGGCAACGAGTGTCATTAACTAGATACACGTCTCTTTATGGCACCATATCCACATTCTTTCAAGCCAATATCTCTTGTTCCTCACCTCTTTGCCAATGCCTAGTTCATTGCTAAAAACAAATCTACTGCAAAATTCGAATCTCCAAAAAGAGATTAGAATTTTTAGTATGTATAATTTTCCCTTCTATTCTACCAAATGCACAATATCTAGATTTTCAAGGGTCCTCATTAATGTCATTGGGACTATTAAGTAGCCACTCCTTTTACGTCTCCAAATTTCACATATATGACCATAGAATAAGATGTGATAGAATCTTACACTCCCATCTTCATTTCAAACATAAATAAGAATTAGACAAATTGACTACTTTTAACACTAACAAATTTCAAATATATTAGCAACTCATTAACTTTAAATGTTTTCTAAAGGATTATAGTGTGTTTGACATTCAAATATTTATGGATTTCTCTTCCATGTGATCTCCATCTCATCATATTTCATCATGTGTTGCACACTTGGAATCTTGATCTTGATTCACATGTTTTATATGTGGATTCCTACAATTTGGCAATTATCATCATGTTAAAAAAAGGACCTAGCCCATCTTCAAATGCTTGCAAATAGTGATGGTTGATGAAGCATGCTTTAGTTTATTGAGGCTTGCCATTGTGTGGGTTTAATGGGTGTCACCTTCAATGATAAACTATACCATAAGTCCTTACCCCTTTCCTTGGAGCAACATGTCGATGACTAGCTAGTTCTCTTGGAGACTAAATTTGAGAAAGCATATGAAGAGTTCACAAATGCACTAGATGACATTAATATCGAAGACCTATTGAATTGGGCATGGTTTGTGTTTCACTAGAAGGTATATAAGAACACTCTTAGTCTTACATTCTTAATTGTAGTTTTGAAACATTTGAGATTGTGTTTCTAATTATAAGCATTACATTGTTTTTCATATTGTTGATAACTAAGATGTCTCACTTATGTAGGCATAAGACATTGAAGAGGGAGACTTGGAAGTAAGAATAAGAGAATCAAATAGCTTTAGCAAGGGTGGTGGATGATACACACTATATTAGGCTACATAACTTGTACTTTGTAATCCAAGTCAGGATTTTTGTTGAGTGTTGAAATGACTTGTTTTTTGGCTGATTTTTGTTGTTTTTGAGAGTTGAATGGTTGATTTTATGAGATGATTGATTGGTTTGGAAATGGTTTGAGAGTGTTTTGGATGATATTGATTGTGTTTTGGAAGATCATGATGTTTATTAGTGGTTCTGTGATGTTCTGATTGGTTCTGTATACCTTCTGTTTTGTTCTGTTTTGGTCTGTTTTGTTCTGATTGTCTTCTGTAAGGAGGGATGGAGTATTGATTGATGAAGATTGAGATATTGTGAAAGCTTATTGAATGGTTTGTGAAAGTTTGGAATGGTTTGAGAATGAGTTATGTGGTTTTGTAGGTCTTCTGTAGAGCCTCTGTTCTGTTCTGTACTGTAGCTGTTCTGGTACTGTTCTGTGATGACTGTTCTGTATGCTTCTGTATGTGTTCTGATGGATGAGAGTGTAGCTTGGGAAAGTTTTCTAGCCTTGGAAAGAGGTGAATACAAGTGCAAAAGAGCTGAAAGAAGTGGAAGAAGTAGCTGCTGAAGACTCAAGTGAAGACTAGAGTGAAGTGACAGTAGTGAGCTATGAAAGGACATTGTAGTGGCTCTGGTGACTCTTCATATCAGACATACCTCTTGGGAGGGGTATCCACGACCTAAGAGGGATTATTGAGGGTGATTTTGAGAGATTGTAGTAAGGATATGATGTATTATTGATGAAGAGAGAGAGAGAGAGTCAGAGATAGCCAATTCTACTCAAACAGAGTGATTGTATATGAGAGATTGAGAGAGAAGACTATGGAGATATTGAAGATGAATACTATGTGATGTATTTCCATTCAAAGATGGTGCATTCCTTTGCTTTCTTTGTTCTATTGATGGATTTTATGAAGATATTGAAGAACATGATTGATTCTATCAAATCCGTGGGAGATCTACATGATGTTGTATGAAGATTTGTTGTGCCTGGTGTTCTTTTCTTCATTGTGATCATATGAAACATAATAAACAAGCTTGTTGATGTTACAAGATAGATTTTCTTGTAAGAGAATTCCCTTTTCCTTGGTGTTCCTCTCGGGGCTCCATGTTTTTGGTGTGCAGCCGGGGAAACTTGCCATCAACAAGCACCAGAAGAGGCTGAAAATGAAGGAAATGGCATTGCCGAGAAGAGAAGAATTCAATGGATGTTTGTAAAGTCCATTCTTCAACTGAAGAGTTGGAATTTCTCATAATCAAAGCCACTTTCAACAAGAAGTTCATCCCACAATGGCAGAAACACATCACCATCATGATGCATACTCTATGTGGTGGACAGTTTCCTCTTCCTGTTGAAGCAGCAGAAACTTGCATCTTGGTGGCAAACTGTTTGGGGACAAACTGAAAAGCAGAAACAGAGAGAATGACCATCCATGGAAGATTTGGCATTCATTGAGAAGTTTCCAGACAACATCAAGTGGGAGATTGTAAAGAAGCTTCAGGAGTCTTGGTCTGTAGAGGTTCACAAAGACAAGAAGGAAAAGAGTTGGAATTTGTTCGTGAACGCTCAACAGCAAGATACATGGGATGCTTGGTGTACTGATAATCTTCTGTTTGTTCAATTAGCAACCCATTGGAAGTTGGTAGACAGAGTGTTTTTCACAACATACACTGTTGAAACCATCAGAAGCTGGCATTACTATGATGATGGCACCACCACAATGCTCAGACGTATGCATTTTGACACCTTCAGAACCGAATACCTTCCTCTGTGCAGTGGCATGAAAGCAGAATTCAGGGACGTTGAAAAGAAAGAAGTAGAAGAAATGTTGGCAAGAGAGTCCTCCAGAGACTGAAGCCTTCTGTTAACCCTCTGTGGAGCACCAACAACATAGTGGAGCCAACCCCCTGATGAATGACGCAATAAAGAGGCAAGCGTTAGAACGAGTCCAGAGGTACGTGAGAAGAGAGAAAACAAAAATCAAGGCTGAGAACGAGCTCGCAGCAGAAGCCGCCTTTGACGCCCTTGCAGAACTGTTTACAGAAGTCCCAATGGCACATCAAGCCCTTCCTCCTCCTGCTGGAGGTCCACTTCCAAGCCAGATCCGTCTTGGAAATATTGATGGCAGGCCAGCGAATGTAGTCCCATTGCCAGTTTTTAAGGGAGAGTACAATGAAGACCCCGATCTTCATGTAGCAGAGTTTATGGTAGCATGTGTGGCTAACAATGCCAGAACCCCTGAGCATTGGTTGGCAATATTCCCTGCCACTTTCAAGGGTGCGGCGTTTCAGTGGTATGAGAGACAAGCAGCAGGAACTTTTGGCACATGGGACAACCTGAAGGTGGCCTTCCTCACTAAATTCAGGCGTGAATGTTTTGAAGAGCGGATGAGAGAGAAATTTACGAACCTAAGTCAGTCTTCTGGAGAAAGAGTGGAAGCTTATGTCTCATGAATGGAATCCATCCTGAAGAGATAGACTAACCATAATCTAGATGATGGCATTTAGAAGGGAGTGTTTCTCAGAGGATTACAACCAGAAGTCCGTAAGTTTGTGGAGCTGCAAAGACCAGCCACCCTGCAAGCTGCAACAGAAGATGCAAGACTGTACGATGAAGTGGAAGCTCGATTGGCGATGAATCCAGGAAGAGGAGTCCTACCTCCTCTGATGCCAGGAATGATGTATCCACCAAATGCAGTTCCAGGGACTGTTCCATATCCCTACCAACAGATGCCCCCGGTATCACAGTACAGTGCACCAAATCCACAGTGGCCACCATCCATGCCTCAAATGGTGGTTCAACCACAACAACAATGGTCCCAACCAATTTCCTCAATGCCAAATCAGCAGCAACAGTGGAACCCTACCAACTGGAGCCAACAGCCAACAGTTCAAACAGGAGCTCTGAATCAGAACCAGAACAGAGACCCCTCTGTACTAGCCCAACCGGTTTATGCAGTGATTACAGAGACTCCTCAAAACCCTCCTGCTAGTACCTTCAGAGGAGAAAGCTTGAAGGATTACTTATCCAACTCAGTTGCAAACATAAAAAAGGAGTTGATGGATGTGATTACAGAGCAGCTACAGACGCTGAAAGTGAATACTGCCAGCATATCCAATGTTGCAGGAGCAGGAAGAGATGTGATGTGGTCAAATACTTGGTGTGGTAAGTGTCATCAAGCAGGCCATTTAGCCACTGAATGTACACGCAAACCAACCATCCCTGGAGCCTTCTGTTCCTACTGTTTGCGGAAGAACCATACAGAGGATATTTGCTCTCTGAAGGAGATGCATGATAGGAGAAGGAAGGAAGAAGACACAAGATTCAACTTGCTGGAATCCAAAATGACAACACAGGATATTGGACCCAAGCCCAGAGAGTTTGGCCCTAATTTCGGACCCAGAAGATTTCCTTCTCAAAGTTACAGAGGAAGACAGTCTGGCGGTGGTCAGAGATCAGAAGTGGAGTGTTATAGATGTGGAGAAAAGAGACACATTTTACCAAATTGTCCAAATCCGAATATGTGTGGATTTCCGAAAGCTTAATTCCAAGACAAAGAAGGATCACTTTCCTATCCCTTTCACAGACCAACTGTTGGACACAGTGGCAGGACATGAGCTTTATTCCCTTCTGGATGGATTCAGCGGATACAACCAAGTCCAAATCGCAGAAGAAGACCAATCCAAAACAACCTTCACCACAGAATGGGGGACCTATGCTTACCGAGTGATGCCATTTGGGCTCTGCAATGCCCCTATTACTTTCCAGCGAGTCATGATGGCCGCATTTCAAAATCATTTACACGACTTTATTGAAGTATATTTGGATGACTTCTGTGTCTATAGTTTGATGCGTGAACATTGGGAACACTTGGAACAATGCTTTGACCGATCCCGGGAGTATGGGATTTCCCTCAACCCTGACAAATGCATTTTTGGGGTCTCTTCTGGAGTTCTATTGGGCCACATTGTCTCTGCTAGTCACTGATAGGGAACGGAACTATACAGTGATAGAGCTTGAGTGCTTGGCAATGGTGTTTGCCCTAGAGAAGTTTCGCCACTACCTCCTATCCACCCACTTTAAATTTTATGTGGATCATGAGGCCCTATCCTTCCTGATGAACAAAGCAGATGTGAAAGGACGAATGATAAGATGGCTCCTTCTATTCCAGGAGTTCGACTTTGAGGTGATTACTAAGCCTGGTCGTTCCCATGTTTTGGCTGATCATCTGTCGCGTATCCCACAAACTACAGACGAGGAGCAGGATGACCCAGACCTCCCTGATGCTTCCCTATTCTTGGTAGAAACTGTAACTCCCTGGTATGCAAACATTGCTAATCTACTGGCAACCCAACAGTGTCCTCCTGGTATCTCTAGTCGGGAAAGGAAGAAGCTCATGTTAGAATCAGCCCCCTACACCCTGCTATAGGTGGTGCACTGTACAAGAAAGGCAAAGATGAAGTGCTCAGAAGATGTGTCGCAGGAGAAGAGATTGGGATTGTTCTGAAGGCTTGCCATGACGAGCCATGCGGAGGTCACTTTGCAGGAGAAGCCACAGCCAGGAAGGCTCTGCTAGCAGGTTATTGGTGGCCTACCATTCATAAGGATGCCTATGATTACTGTAAAAGATGTGATGCTTGTCAAAGAATGGGAAAACCCACGAAGACAAGTGCCATGCCACTGCAACCTATCCTTCCCCTGAAGCCGTTTGAGAAGTGGGGCATCGACTTCGTAGGTCCAATCGACCCTCCCACCAGAAGGAAACAGAACAGATACATCCTCGTATGTACGGATTATGTCACAAAGTGGTGTGAAGCTAAAGCCCTCAAGCGGGACGATGGTAACAGCGTAGCCCTGTTCATGTATGAGAATATCATCACCCGTTTTGGCAGTCCCTTAGAGCTGGTAAGTGACCGAGGCACTCATTTCCTTAACAAAGTCATGGAAGAGTTGACAGAGTTGTATAAGATCCGCCATCGCAAGTCCACTCCTTATTACCCCAGAGCCAACAGCCAAGTCGAAGTCACCAATCGCATCCTCTGCTCGATTCTGACAAGAACGATTGCCGCACATCGTCGTGATTGGGATGATCGACTTATGAGGCCCTCTGGGCATACATAACCTCCCATAAAGCAGCAACAGGACAGACACCCTTCCAGCTGGTGTATGGTACAGAAGCTGTTTTCCCTCTTGAACTAGAATTACCCTCTTTACGAGTGGCTATCAAAGAGCGTTTGGGGGACGATGATTCACTGCAACGCCGTCTCCTGCACCTGGAATGTTTGGACGAAATTCGCAGGATGGCTCTACAGTGCATGGAAGCCAAGCAAGCTCGACGCAAGGCTTACCATGACAGCTTCATCAAGCACAAGGAGTTCAAAGAAGGTGATTTGGTCCTAGCCTATGATTCACGATTTGGCAAGTTTCCTGGCAAGCTCCAATAGCGGTGGATGGGCCCCTATAAGGTACTTGCCGTCAACCCTAATGGCTCTGTCCAAGTGCAGACCGTTGATGCCTCTGATGATCCCTTTCTGATCAATGGATATCGCCTGAAGAAGTACTTCCCTCCTTGGGGATCTTGACAATTACGGTCACTTGATCTTTTTCCTCATTGGCGCGGCACTGTACTTCTTATGATGCTACTTTTGATAGCCGTTCTTCGGTCACTCCTGATGAAGTGGACGCAACCCTCTGTCCCCTCAAACCCCCCTTCCAGCCTTGATCTCTTATCCTCTATTTTCCACCAGCGACAGTGGCGAGGTTGGTTCTGACAAATGGTATTTCTACCATTCCCTTGCTTAATTCGAAAAAAAAAAACAAAGAAAAAAAAATATACATATCGGTCATGGGAGAAAAGGACTTAGGTCCTTGTCATGCCGACCTATTCTTCGAGAAAAGGTGGAAACACCCTCGGGAATAGGGGAAAAAAAATATTTTAAAAAGAAAAAATAATAATAATAAGAAAAACAAATCTGTTATGAGAGAAAAGAAAGCAATTCCCTGTCATAGCAAGCCTCGTTCCAAGAAAATGTGGTAAACACCCTTGGGCGGGAAGCTGGCTGTGGAAAAGGTGGCAACACCCAGCAGTCCAAAAAGTGGATTCATTAATTGATATCCCCAGGATCCAATTCCAAAGCTGCCTCCCTTGGTACGCTGTGTCCTGGGTCTCTCTGCAGAGCATCTAACTGTCCTCTCGCAGACGACATGTTTCTATCCAACACAACGTTCGATTTGATGGCTACCTCCCTGGGTACGCCTCCAACAACTGACGACGCGATCTTCATCGACAAACAATCGAGTGATGTGAGCTTTCATCCTAACTGGATGGGGAAGTGAGTATGGTTGCCCTCTATAGTTATCGATAGAGCGTGAGACAGAGGGTGGGGCGAGAGACCAGTCTTTTCCCTTCAAATCAAATGAGAGGTGAGAAGTGTGAATGAAGTGTTGCACGCACAGGATGGGCCTCTCAATGCACAAAGCACAATTTGTTCTGTGCACTGCACCATAAGGCTCCCTGGCCTTCCTTCTCGCACCATATGCTGGCACAGGGAGGGATGCACCGTTGCACCATCAAATGTGCACAAGGCATACAACCTTTGCACAAGTGACCATGAGGATTACATCAATGGGTTTCAGGACATGGTTGCCCTTCTGTATTTATCAACAAAGCGTGAGACAGAGGGTGGGATGAGTGTGACTGGAGTTTCTTCAATCAATTACCGAGAGGTGAGATTGAGGGACGTTACGATACTTGGAGTCAGGTATGTTCCCGTTTCCTTATGCACCCACGAGATGGGTCTTTGCCGTCATCACAAGACACATCACCCTGTTCTGTACACTGCACTATAAGGCTCCCTTGCCTTCCTCCTTGCACTTATGCCAGACGGGTTGGATGCACTAATGCACCATCAACTGTGCACCCTGGCATACTCCTTCTGCACCATTCCCCTCTTGATTTCTAAACCGGGTATGAGATATGGGTTTCAATCATTCTTCCTCGAGTGATATTAGTCCTGGGGTGAGTGACTGTTCCTTCATTTCATTTGAGTGATTGTAAGTGGAGTGTAATATCCCTCGTCATCGATAAATTTCATGCGCTTCCTTCCACCAGCTACCTCCCTGGGTGCTGCCGCGCAGTCCCTGCTATGAAGGACATGTACAGCGACGATACCTTGGTACCTCCAGCCAGCTGACAACAACACAGGACGTGCCATTGACAATCACCCTTGATTCTCAAACATAATGGGCCAAGTTTTTCTAACCCTACAACTTTTGTTTCTCTGTGACGTTCATGTTTTAATCGTGGGGACGTTAGTGGATGGTCTGTGGCTTGGTTCTAGGTCCCTGTTGCTCAGTTAACCCTATCTGTTAATGTCTTAAGTGTGGGGACGCGTCCCTGCGCGTCTACATTGCATACCCCTCTGTATATGCCTTAACTTGCTCATGCATGTATGCCATGACTTTCTTTTACCCTAATGGGGTCCCTTTTCACCTAACCGTTTATGTTCCACCCACCCTTGGGGCTGTTCCCTTGCAGTTTTCCTTCATTCCCTGATTTTGAGGTCCTACCATGTGAATGCACCCTATGTTCACCGAAGTCCACATCCAACTTTATAACCCTATTCCTCCCTTCGAACTGACCATTTTTCCTTTTTAGCTACCCTTGTTCTGGTGCACGGTTTTCGAGTTATTAATTTTTGAAGCGTTTTGCATAAATTAGTCGGTTTTCCATGTGAACGCGCTTTGCTTGCTTCGAAACCGTGATCTGACATCATAGCCCTGACAACCACTTTTCCTTTGACATTTTTTCTTTTTACTCCGAGTCATTCCGCTACACGGTTTGTCCAATATTAATTTTCCGGTTTTTTAAGACCTTTTCGTGCGTCTTTTTGACCTTTTTCTATGTGAACCTGCCATGTTTGCATCGGAATTCCAATTTGATTTGACAGCCGTGTCCCTGTGTCTTCCCCCACCTTTTTCCTTTTTCCTCCATCCTCTTTCGACTTTTGGATTTATTATTATTAATTTTTAAATGTGTTTTTGAGCGTCTTTTTGGAGTTTTTCGAATGTGAATCCCTCCTACTTCCACCGGAACTACCGTTTAACATGATAACCCTGTGCCACTCCTTCCTGCGGCCATTTTTCCTTCTTACTGCATGTCATTCCGGTGAACGGTTCGTCTGCTATTAATTTTCGATGCCATTTTCGGGTTTGTTTTTTGGGTTTTTCCCACGTGATCGCATCTTATCTCCATCAGAACTATGTTTTGATGTGATAGGATTGTCGGGCACGTCTTTCTGCACAGTTTTCCTTTTTTCTGCACCTCATTCTAATGCACGGATCTTCCGATATTAATTTTTACTTGCGTTTTTTTGTTCGTTTTTTGTGTTTTTTGCACGTGACCGCCCTTTACCCCCCCATAACCTCCGTCACATATTTTCCTTGTTTTCCCCCTGTCGTCCTGCCCACTTTTTGTTTTAACGCTATTTCGTTTTGACGTCCGGACTGAGCTTTATTAATTTTTCTTTATTTTTATGAGTATTTACGCGCTCCGTCCCGCGCGTGATTGCACCCTTTTTCAATTTTACGTGTTTTAACGCGCCCCGGTCGTGTCCGCGTGCTCCGTCCCTGCATCCAGGCGCCCTTTCCCTCTCGTCACCGCAAATTTTTTTTACCCCTGCCCCGCGCATGTGCGCGGGACAGGGGCGTATCACCTTTTCTTTTTTTAATTAATTAATTAAGTAATTAATTCATTTATTTTTTCATTTTTTTTTTTTACAAAACAACCTACCCCTTCCCCCAACGGACACCCTCTTTTCGCCCCCCCCCCCCCCCCCCAACTACCCTCCCTCTCTCTCTCTCTCTCTCTCTCTCTCTCTCTCTCTCTCTCTCTCTCTCTCTCTCTCTCTCTCTCTCTCTCTCTCTCTCTCTCTCTCTCTCTCTCTCTCTCTCTCTCTCTCTCTCTCTCTCTCTCTCTCTCTCTCTCTTCTTCTCCTTCTTCCACCCACGCCTTCTTCCCTCCCCTCCTTCTCCCCTCCCACCTCCCTGCGCGTCTACATTGCATACCCCTCTGTATATGCCTTAACTTGCTCATGCATGTATGCCATGACTTGCTTTTACCCTAATGGGGTCCCTTTTCACCTAACCGTTTATGTTCGACCCACCCTTGGGGCTGTTCCCTTGCAGTTTTCCTTCATTCCCTGATTTTGAGGTCCTGCCATGTGAATGCACCCTATGTTCACCGAAGTCCACATCCAACTTTATAACCCTATTCCTCCCTTCGAACTGACCATTTTTCCTTTTTAGCTACCCTTGTTCTGGTGCACGGTTTTCGAGTTATTAATTTTTGAAGCGTTTTGCACAAATTAGTCGGTTTTCCATGTGAACGCGCTTTGCTTGCTTCGAAACCGTGATCTGACATCATAGCCCTGACAACCACTTTTCCTTTGACATTTTTTCTTTTTACTCCGAGTCATTCCGCTACACGGTTTGTCCAATATTAATTTTCCGGTTTTTTAAGACATTTTCGTGCGTCTTTTTGACATTTTTCTATGTGAACCTGCCCTGTTTGCATCGGAATTCCAATTTGATTTGACAGCCGTGTCCCTGTGTCTTCCCCCACCTTTTTCCTTTTTCCTCCATCCTCTTTCGACTTTTGGATTTATTATTATTAATTTTTAAATGTGTTTTTGAGCGTCTTTTTGGAGTTTTTCGCATGTGAATCCCTCCTACTTCCACCGGAACTACCGTTTAACAAGATAACCCTGTGCCACTCCTTCCTGCAGCCATTTTTCCTTCTTACTGCATGTCATTCCGGTGAACGGTTCGTCTGCTATTAATTTTCGATGCCATTTTCGGGTTTGTTTTTTGGGTTTTTCCCACGTGATCGCATCTTATCTCCATCAGAACTATGTTTTGATGTGATAGGATTGTCGGGCACGTCTTTCTGCACAGTTTTCCTTTTTTCTGCACCTCATTCTAATGCACGGATCTTCCGATATTAATTTTTACTTGCGTTTTTTTGTTCGTTTTTTGTGTTTTTTGCACGTGACCGCCCTTTACCCCCCCATAACCTCCGTCACATATTTTCCTTGTTTTCCCCCTGTCGTCCTGCCCACTTTTTGTTTTAACGCTATTTCGTTTTGACGTCCGGACTGAGCTTTATTAATTTTTCTTTATTTTTATGAGTATTTACGCGCTCCGTCCCGCGCGTGATTGCACCCTTTTTCAATTTTACGTGTTTTAACGCGCCCCGGTCGTGTCCGCGTGCTCCGTCCCTGCATCCAGGCGCCCTTTCCCTCTCGTCACCGCAAATTTTTTTTACCCCTGCCCCGCGCATGTGCGCGGGACAGGGGCGTATCACCTTTTCTTTTTTTAATTAATTAATTAAGTAATTAATTCATTTATTTTTTTCATTTTTTTTTTTTTACAAAACAACCTACCCCTTCCCCCAACGGACACCCTCTTTTCGCCCCCCCCCCCCCCCCCAACTACCCTCCCCTCTCTCTCTCTCTCTCTCTCTCTCTCTCTCTCTCTCTCTCTCTCTCTCTCTCTCTCTCTCTCTCTCTCTCTCTCTCTCTCTCTCTTCTTCTCCTTCTTCCACCCACGCCTTCTTCCCTCCCCTCCTTCTCCCCTCCCACCTCCCTGCGCGTCTACATTGCATACCCCTCTGTATATGCCTTAACTTGCTCATGCATGTATGCCATGACTTGCTTTTACCCTAATGGGGTCCCTTTTCACCTAACCGTTTATGTTCCACCCACCCTTGGGGCTGTTCCCTTGCAGTTTTCCTTCATTCCCTGATTTTGAGGTCCTGCCATGTGAATGCACCCTATGTTCACCGAAGTCCACATCCAACTTTATAACCCTATTCCTCCCTTCGAACTGACCATTTTTCCTTTTTAGCTACCCTTGTTCTGGTGCACGGTTTTCGAGTTATTAATTTTTGAAGCGTTTTGCACAAATTAGTCGGTTTTCCATGTGAACGCACTTTGCTTGCTTCGAAACCGTGATCTGACATCATAGCCCTGACAACCACTTTTCCTTTGACATTTTTTCTTTTTACTCCGAGTCATTCCGCTACACGGTTTGTCCAATATTAATTTTCCGGTTTTTTAAGACCTTTTCGTGCGTCTTTTTGACCTTTTTCTATGTGAACCTGCCCTGTTTGCATCAGAATTCCAATTTGATTTGACAGCCGTGTCCCTGTGTCTTCCCCCACCTTTTTCCTTTTTCCTCCATCCTCTTTCGACTTTTGGATTTATTATTATTAATTTTTAAATGTGTTTTTGAGCGTCTTTTTGGAGTTTTTCGCATGTGAATCCCTCCTACTTCCACCGGAACTACCGTTTAACATGATAACCCTGTGCCACTCCTTCCTGCGGCCATTTTTCCTTCTTACTGCATGTCATTCCGGTGAACGGTTCGTCTGCTATTAATTTTCGATGCCATTTTCGGGTTTGTTTTTTGGGTTTTTCCCACGTGATCGCATCTTATCTCCATCAGAACTATGTTTTGATGTGATAGGATTGTCGGGCACGTCTTTCTGCACAGTTTTCCTTTTTTCTGCACCTCATTCTAATGCACGGATCTTCCGATATTAATTTTTACTTGCGTTTTTTTGTTCGTTTTTTGTGTTTTTTGCACGTGACCGCCCTTTACCCCCCCAGAACCTCCGTCACATATTTTCCTTGTTTTCCCCCTGTCGTCCTGCCCACTTTTTGTTTTAACGCTATTTCGTTTTGACGTCCGGACTGAGCTTTATTAATTTTTCTTTATTTTTATGAGTATTTACGCGCTCCGTCCCGCGCGTGATTGCACCCTTTTTCAATTTTACGTGTTTTAACGCGCCCCGGTCGTGTCCGCGTGCTCCGTCCCTGCATCCAGGCGCCCTTTCCCTCCCGTCACCGCAAATTTTTTTTACCCCTGCCCCGCGCATGTGCGCGGGACAGGGGCGTATCACCTTTTCTTTTTTTAATTAATTAATTAAGTAATTAATTCATTTATTTTTTCATTTATTTTTTTTTACAAAACAACCTACCCCTTCGCTCAACGGACACCCTCTTTTCCCCCCCCCCCCCCCCCCCAACTACCCTCCCCTCTCTCTCTCTCTCTCTCTCTCTCTCTCTCTCTTCTTCTCCTTCTTCCACCCACGCCTTCTTCCCTCCCCTCCTTCTCCCCTCCCACCTCCCCTCCTCCCTCTCCCCGCCTGCCCGCCTTCCCTTCCCCTTCTTCCTTCCTCCTCCCCCCTTCCTTTTTCCTCCCCCCTTCTTCCCCCTCGGCGCTACGCTGCCCAGCTGTCCGCCGCCGTCCCCCAACCGTCGGAAGCCGCCGCCTCGCCTGGCCACGCCTCTGCCCTCGCCAACCACCGGGAGCCGCTGCCAGACGCCGACCAACCGCCATTTCCGCCGTTCGCCACGTCGCTGAAGACGCCCTCCGCCTTCTTCTCTGCCCTGCGTCCGCGCTCCACCTTCTCCTCTGCCCAGCGCCGCCCGTCAACGTCGCTGCCGCCGTCTCCCACAGATGAAGCCGCTGACTCCGCCCTGTGCTCCGCCCCGCGCCGGCCGCCGAATCGCCTGGACGCCGCCCTGTGCTCCGCCCCGCGCCGGCCGCCGAATCGCCTAGACGCCGCCGGACGCAGCCAGGACGCCGCCGCCGATAGACGCAGCCGCCACCCTCCTCCCTCCTCCTCCTCCTCCCCCTCCCCCTCCCTTTTTCCTGCAGGTTAGTTCATTTTTTTTCTCTTCTTCTTCTTCTTCTTTTTCCCTTTTTTTTCTTTTTTTTTCCCTTCCTTTAATTCATGTTAATCCACTAACCTAACCTAGGTTAGTTAAATCTAACCCCCCCCCCCCCCCAGTCAAACTAACCTAACCTAGGTTAGTTAAATCTAATCCCCCCCCCCCCCCCAAGTCAAACTAACCTAACCTAGGTTAGTTAAATCTAACCCCCCAAGTTAAACTAACCTAACCTAGGTTAGTCTAACCCAACCTAGGTTCACTTAACCCACTGTAGTTAGTTGAACCCCTCCCCCTAGTTACACTAACCATAGCATAGTTAGACTAACCCTAACCCTAACCCTAACCCAACTTAGGTTAACTAACCCCCTTTAGGTTAGTCTCCACTGACTTAGTCCCCCTAACTGACTTATCTGACTTCACCTAGACTACCCTAGTTCCCTTTGACTAACCTGACTTGCCTTAGTCTGACTTACATGACTTACACAGACTACCAGGACTTAGCCGACTTAATTTGACCTTACTTACCAGACTAAGCTGATTTTCTTGATTTAACTGATTTACTTAATTTATAAATTAATTTCCACCTCATAAAACTTCAAAAAAATTTCTAAAAATTCCCTTCGCTTTTTGCCCATTTTTGGAAATTTGTCAGCTGGAAATTTCCACCCCCAAAATTTCTGAAAATTCAATATTTCCTAATTTATCCCAAAAATTACCAACAAATGTAAAAACATTCATTTAAAATTAGTAAAAAATACCCAAAAAATTCTAAAAATTTTTCCCTCATCCCCCTTGACCATTTTTCATTTATTTTTCACTTTAAAATATTATCATAAATGGCACCCCTATTTATTAAAAAAAATAAACACCAAACCCAAAACAAACCACCCATAATAGTCAATTAAAATTCAAATTTCATTTTAAAAAAAAACAAACACAAATAAACCAAATAAACGAAACCACACTATAACCCCACCATATCCACACCTAAAATATAACCCCCCTTCCCTCCACAATAATAACTTAAACCTACATTTTACATCAACAATCCCACTAAGGTGTTATCTTTGTTGTTTCGTCAGTGGTCTTTACTTTTCTTTTACTGGATTCACTTCTTTTGGGGGACTCTTCCGTGCGCATTTAGGCCATTACATACACACCCTTTCCAGGTATTTATTTTATGTGCTTTATTTATTTTCATTTCTCCCTTAATCACAAATTAATTGTTAAAATGAACTCTTTATTCACCCACAGTTTCCACGCGCATTCGCGCTATATACACACACATATTTTTTTTAATTAAAATAAACCCGCCGTTCACTTCGCACGCACTACGTGTGCTACAGAGGCACTTTAATTTTTAATTAAAATGAACCAGCCGTCACAAGAGCACGCGCTGGCAAAAAAACGCTCCACATCACCTTAATTTGTAATCAATGAACTTGCATTTAGAGACCCAGTCTGGGTATCGCAGTCCGGGATTCGAATTAAAGCACCACTTTCACCTAATAATTGGTAATTAAATTTATAATAAGGAACCGCCGTTTTCTTGCTAAGGTTTATCACTTAATAAAAATTCACCCATTTCTTAATAATTTCTTAAAATAAACCCTTTATTAAATTAATTCCCCCTCACTGCATTTAATTTCCCTTTTTAATGAACCCGTTTCGTGGGATGGGTATGCACAGTCTTTGGAGTTATTTCCATGGTCCAGTCCGGGTTTATCAACGATGTAGTCTTGATATGTGTCGGATGTGGTGATGATTTGGTTTCTTGTCTTTGTTACGGTTAAGGGTACGGTATGCAGTTTTTTCTTTTATTGCCTGATACGGGGTTCTGGGTGTTTGTCTGATGCATAGCATGAAGCTTTCGGTCGCATATGTCTCGAGGTCATGTCGAATTTTTTCTAGGTTGTGGTTTGCTTGGGGTTAGTTGGTCGAGTCACGTTTTATTGTTTTGGTTGTTCTCTTATCCTTGGATTTTTGTCTATTGCTTTGCAGGCATTCTCCTTGATTGTCTGTGTTTGTGGTGTGTGTGTGTAACCATCTGAATGGCGCCTTCTCACGCTCCTCCCCCTATCCAGTATGTCCCATTAGTTAGTAGGGATTACTCTTCCCTACTTACTTTTGAGCCTCTCACGAAGGCAGGACTCGCTGCTTTTGTGGCTACTTCTTTTCCATTGCTTCCCGAGGATCCGTCGTTATGTGATGAGTTTCTGGCCTCTTACAGCAAGAAGACAGGACTAGTCCAGGGAATTTCTATGACTTTGACACCTCGAGGCCTAGGGAAGGCTCTGTCTCTTCCCTCCAAAGGTGAACCTTTTGTTACCACTCGTCAGCTTTTCTCTAATGAAGAGATTCTAAAGCTGTTGCAAAAGCAAACACGGGAAATGCTGGATGTTAAGAAGGTGATCAACTCTTCAGGAGTTTCCTTTTCTATGATCACTGATCCCGTATGGAAGACGATCTGTCAGTTTCTCCAGGACAGGTTTATCCCTGCCAAAACGCCATCCCAGTATTTGTCCAAAGAGCTTTTCACAGCTTCCAAGATGGTGTTGAAAGGAGTTGCTATTGATTGGAGCACTTACCTCCTTACTAAAATGGATCAACATTTCGTCAAAGTCACCAGGGGTAATGTTACCAATGTCACATATGGATCATATTTGTCTGCCTTCTTGACCTATTCAAGTTTACAGAAGACTGTGTCTCCACCTCCTCCATCAGATCCCATACCTCCTCCTCCACCTTCAGATGAGTCAGAACCCATTGACATAGAGGATGATGATTCTCCGCCTCCCCTGGTCATCCAGCGCAAACGCTTGAAGCGGGTAGCGGATAAAGCTCCTTCAGTACTTCCTTCAGTGCCCATTCCTGCTACCTCTGGCAGTGAACTCCCTGGGTATCTCACTTGTAATAACCTGTTCAGAGCACATCGCGAAGGATCATTGGACATATTAGTTCCCTCACTGCACAGTCTAGTCTCAGGAGATGCAATTCCTTTCCTCTGTAAAGATATTCAAAGTTCCATTGAATTGTCAGTGACAGCCTGTGTTCAACAGCTGTACGCGTCCTTTTATGAAGAACTCATGCAGTCTAAGGACCAGTTGCATAAGGCAACATCCGAGTTCGCTTCTGCTAAGGATACCCTAGCAGATTTGTTTAAGCAAATGAAACAACAAACCCAACTAGTTGCCACTCAAAGCGATGAGATCTCTTCTTTGAAGATCCAGTTCTAGAGGCTCAATCACAGGTTACTAGCCTTTCAAAGGAGAAGGAGAGGATGTCCAGAGAAGCACAGGAGTTCCAAGCTATTTTAGATGACAAACTTTCAGCTTTACAGATTGCTAATGACACAGTGGCCTCCCAAGCCTCCCAAATCCAGCAGTTGCAAGATCAACTAGCGAAGTCACGCTCTGTTCCTCCAAGCCCTACTGTTCCCTTGATTCCTTCTCTTTCACAGCAGGATTTGGCTGCTCTTCAAAGACAGGCTACTTTGTGCCCTCCATTCCAAGATAAAGTGGAAAGATTGCAGTCCAGAATGGACTTGTTATGGTCTACCTTTGAGCAATTTCAGAAATATGTTCTACCAGACCATTCTTTCTTTGTCCACTACCACTTACAGAAGTTGGTCTTCTACATGAAGCTTTCCACGATGGATTTACCTCTTCCAGAGGATGGATGGAGTGGGGCTTGGTCTGCTGAGTTGCTGACAAAGGTCGTAAGGATGGTGTTTGAAGATTCTGTCACGCCAGATACCATGTTGATGTCATACATGTATCTATGAGGAGACTTGTTAATTCCAGATGAGGTGGATATGGCATGGTATGTGGGGGATGTGGTTCTACAAGCTGTTTTGTATGTCAACCATTTGGAGTTGCGCATAGCTGACATGTTCCAGAGTTACTCCTCCAAAGTGGCTGATTGTCATGATAATTCCTGGCATCCCGTGATTGATTCTGTGGTCCTAAATCAAAGACAAAACACAGCTCCTACCTCTGCCCAGAGTACTAATCAATTGAGGATGGATCTCTTAGCCTATCTTTCAAAACATAATCTGTTTGATTCTACCTTCTTTGATGCCTATCATCGATGATCTCTCTTAGGACCTTCTGTTCCTACCCTCCTCTATTACCAACAAATGGCTCACCAATATGATCTCTATCTTTCCCTTTGTCAATCTAATTCCACAATTATTTTACCCCTTCTTTTCCAACCTTCATCCTTCCCTCAAATTCCCATTTTTACATACTGTTCCTTTATCGAGGATAGGGTATTTTCCCCTTCTCCACCATGTCCTTCTCCATCCATTCATGTACCCTCCACATTTCCTATTTATCAGTTAATACGCTTCCTTAGTGATTCCCTCCAAATTTCTGCCACTCCTTCTTTAACCTTTTATGATTTTGCCTATCCCTCACTTCATCCACTTTTCCTTATTCCACTACCCTCTCATAACACTTCTATATCTCAACCACCTCAGTTGGTTAGTGATTGTGACGGGTTTGATAATCAGATTTCCAGAAGAAGGGGATGGAGTTCGGATGATTCCCTTACAGGACCTCAGATTAATTGGCCAGTAATTCCAGGAGAATGGACAGCTTCCAGTCAAGCTTATCAGAACTATGTTCATTTTGCTCAGCAGTATTCACAGTCTGCAGATCCCTCAGTGAGATTAACTACTCACTTTGCTTGGTACCTGGCGTATATGCATAGGCACTCTCATAATGATTCCAAACCTATTCCCAAGTTGTGCATGAATGTCAATGTGAGCATTGATTCCCAACAGCTGGATATATTGTATTTTCATGCCCTTTGTTTGCCTAGCAGATACCTGGTCCTGTTGGAAAGGATGTGCTGTCTTCATTTTTTTTCAAAATCCTCCCAAAACCTTTGTAGATGAATCCTTGTCTATGGATCGTTTCTGACAACATCAATCTTTCAAGAGGGATCATCTTCATTGATACCTTTCCAATGTATGGTGGATGCTTTTTAATGAAAATCTCTCTTTTTGGAGGAGTCATTCAGATGGTTGTGTTGTGTATTAGTGTTTGTGTTGTGAGTTCATTTATGTAAAACGAACGTGGTGGTTTCCTATTGGATTGGATTTCGTGTGCGAGCTACATTTTGGAGAATTGTGGTGATGGGGTCGTGGTTGCAGAGTTGCTGCTGATGCTGATGAAGAAGAAGAAAACTCTTATATCCTTTACAAATTTGTTGTGATTTTTTTAGTTTGATAAGAAGTGTTAATGAATAAAGGGTTTTCCTTTCTTTGTATTTTTATATCAGAAACAGGTTAAAAGTTGGGGTCGTAATGGATGGATTCTTTTTGAGAAGATAATTGAAGATTAACGTTGCGATTTTAAATGCACTTGTATTCCCTTTTTCCTGGGTCGCGAGGACGCTTCCTTATTAAGTGTGGGGATATGTTGAGTGTTGAAATGACTTGTTTTTTGGCTGATTTTTGTTGTTTTTGAGAGCTGAATGGTTGATTTTATGAGATGATTGATTGGTTTGGAAATGGTTTGAGAGTGTTTTGGATGATATTGATTGTGTTTTGGAAGATCGTGATGTTTATTAGTGGTTCTGTGATGTTCTGATAGGTTTTGATTGGTTCTGTATACCTTTTGTTTTGGTCTGTTTTGTTCTGATTGTCTTCTGTAAGGAGGGATGGAGTATTGATTGATGAAGATTGAGATATTGTGGAAGCTTATTGAATGGTTTGTGAAAGTTTGGAATGGTTTGAGAATGAGTTATGTGGTTTTGATGACCTTCTGTAACCTTCTGTAGGTCTTCTGTAGAGCCTCTGTTCTGTTCTGTACTGTAGCTGTTCTGGTACTGTTCTGTATGCTTCTGTATGTGTTCTGATGGATGAGAGTGTAGCTTGGGAAAGTTTTCTAGCCTTGGAAAGAGGTGAATACAAGTGCAAAAGAGCTGAAAGAAGTGGAAGAAGTAGCTGTGCTGAAGACTCAAGTGAAGACTAGAGTGAAGTGACAGTAGTGAGCTATGAAAGGACACTGTAGTGGCTCTGGTGACTCTTCATTTCAGACATACCTCTTGGGAGGGGTATCCACGACCTAAGAGGGATTATTGAGGGTGATTTTGAGAGATTGTAGTAAGGATATGATGTATTATTGATGAAGAGAGAGAGAGAGAGTCAGAGATAGCCAATTCTACTCAAACAGAGTGATTGTATATGAGAGATTGAGAGAGAAGACTATGGAGATATTGAAGATGAATACTATGTGATGTATTTCCATTCAAAGATGGTGTATTCCTTTGCTTTCTTTGTTCTATTGATGGATTTTATGAAGATATTGAAGAATATGATTGATTCTATCAAATCCGTGGGAGATCTACATGATGTTGCATGAAGATTTGTTGTGCCTGGTGTTTTTTTCTTCATTGTGATCATATGAAACATAATAAACAAGCTTGTTGATGTTACAAGATAGATTTTCTTGTAAGAGAATTCCCTTTTCCTTGGTGTTCCTCTCGGGGCTCCAATTTTGGGAGCTTTGAGTTTCCATATATTGTATGCAAGGCAAGGATTGGTTTCAACAACTTTATCTACACTAATGTACATATTGAATACAAATAATAAGACTATTTTTCCTTTCAACGTTTTGTTATTTTTTTTCTTTAACACCTATCAACTTGTTTTACCAAAGTAGATGTGAGAAATAGTGTTGGAGGGAGAATGTTTTGGAGACACATTAACCCCGCATTTATGAGGCCATTACTGTCAGGCAACGTGGACATAAGCCTAACCTGCATGCATGTAAGGGGCTAAGCATCTCCCAAATCTGTCAATGAAGGAAGAGCCCTAAAACGTGCGAAAGGCGATACAATGGATATGGACTATGCTGCTACTGCAACACTTGTTCTTGATTAGGATGCTGAGGAGCTAGAACACAAGCTGTGTGAAGATTAGAAGGCAACGCTCGATAGTGCAAAGCATGTGCTATGAGTGTTGGTGGCTTTCTCCCTCCCCCAAATTAAGCAAAGGTATGCTAAGTATTCCCTATGCGGGATATACATGGTTAGCACGGGGAAACCCCCCATGGAAGCTGAGTATGTCCAGTGGTTTTTCTCTACCTATGGCACAAAAGCATGCATATTTCACCACAATTTCATCAACAGAGGTTTTTCCCTCACCTTTGGTCTCATGGAGGGTTGAGCATTATGGGCTCCTTGGTTGGTTACAACGGTAACTTGGTCTACACAATGCCTTGGCAAGTAGACTCCGACCTTGAGGAGGTTTTTCAAACTGAGTGCCTCGTATGGGTTAGCTTCCCAATATTGTCAGCTTGGATGGACAGTGAAATTGTTGTTCTGGTAGAGCCTATGGGTATGTCGATGTACGTCCCCTTTGTGGCGGTTGCCAATGGTGCAATCAAGGTAGAGAAGTGAGTATGCATCCTTTGAGACTGAAAAAAATAGATCCTAGAGGTATTGGAGCTAGTGGACTGAATGGTTTGGATATGCTACTCGAGGTGCATTTTGGTGCTTTCCCATACTCTTGCTTTATTTTTTGGGAGGTGGGGCAATATGGGAAAGACTGCCCAAGGAAGGAGAACCAAGTACAAGGTGGCAAACCGTAAGAAGCAAAGTCACAACAAACTAAGCCTACTCAAGAGGAGGAGAAAGATGTGGGGGGAGAAGGTAGCATGTGCCAATAGAGAGCAACACATCAAAGGACAAGGAGAATGTGGAAGGGAAGCCGAGCGACTCATTGGAGGTGTTGGGAAGAAGGGACACTAGGAACGCATCTAAAAACAAGGAGAATATGGTCATGGTAAAGGCAAAAGGGAAGGAGGTTAAGAGGACAAAGCCCAAGCTTAAGAAATTGGCTCACAAACCACTTTTCGATATGAATATCTGTGCTATCCTAGATGATGAGGATAGTTAGGAGGATGTTGAGATTTTTAGCTATGAGTAGAATGGTGTAGAGGCTTATAGTAATCACTTGGAATGCGAGGGGTCTTGGAGGGGACTCCAAAAAGGACATGGTCTTAACCAAAGGAAACCAGACATGTTGGCACTACAGGAAGTCAAAATGGGGGACTTTGAGGCAAGGAGTCTAAAGCTTAAAGGCTACAAGATATTGGGAGATCTATGTCGGTAGGGCCAAAGGGGCGCCCTCTTGTTTGTCAAGGAAGAGTTGAATGCCAGGGAGGGTGCCTTAAGGAGTAAAGGTAGCATGATAACAACCCTAGTAGATGTGGGCAGTGAGTAGCTAAGGGGCAGTGTTAATGTATTGCTCTAATGCATTAGTTGGGAGAGCTACCCTCTGGAAATGCTTGAGTCACACTAAGAGTGACGTTAGGATAGTCTTAGTAGGTGACTAGAACATGACTCTCTATGATGGTGATCATTCGCATGAAGTAGGCACCATGCTTCTGCAGAAGAGAGAGGAGTGAAAGAAGCTGGAGCTAGAGCATGAATTACTGGATGTTTCAGTCACCTTTAGTAAGGGTGACCAAATCCCCTTCATGTCACATAACAAGCATATAGGAAGCAATTAGAGGGAAGCAAGGCTCGACAGGATGTACCTCAATCAGGGTGGCTAGTGGGTTATACTAGATGTCCAAATCAAGACTCTTTGTGATATTGCATGCTCAAATCATGTCCCTCTGATGTGCAACTTAAGATTTGCAGGGGATTTTGGAATGAATGAGGGCCCCCCTCCTTTCAATTTTAACACCTCCTTCCTACAGAAAGAGGCCTTCTGTGAGAAACTCAAAGTTGCATGGGCTGAGGCAAATAACTCTAGCATGTATTGAAGTGATGTAGTTTATGTTTAAAAGCATGGAGGACTTCATGGAAGAATAGCAGAATTAGAAGGCAGAGGCACCCAAGGTCCAATTGCACAGCTCATGGTGCATTCTTGGAGATGCGCCAAATGTAGTTAGCTTTAGAGCACTACTTGCTAGACTTTCAGATCCATGTTCCTCAACAGATGATCTATTATAATAGCAAAAAGGAGGGGGGCTAGGGACAACTATACCTTATTGATCTCTTGATGGTGAATGGGGAGGACAATATGCCATTCACTTGTATTATTGCAATCACGTTGGTGAAAGGGGTGCTTGTCATTTCCAGGAACATCTAACTAAAGCCCATGACCCTAAGAACCTCTAAGATGAACCTCTAGGCTATTCTGTCATAGGCTTTGTCATGATCCATATTGATAAGCACAAAATTGGAGCTCAAAAGCTAAGAGCATGGTCCATGGCAAGCATCAGATTTAGAATCACATATTGAATGCGTCTTCCTTACACAAAACCATGTTGTTGTCGGTGGAGTACTCTTCCAAGCAACGCTTTATCCTAGGTGCAAGAGCCTTAGCGTAGACCTTGTATGCCACTCCTAACATTGTGAGAGGCCTCCAATTTCCCATCTTTGCTCAATCCATTGATTTAGGGATTGATCTAATAAGCCCTTTTGGTTCAAACCAATTGCATTTTCCTGATCTGGTTCATTAGCCTGCAAAGGTCTTCCCCACACACCTTCCATAAGGATTGGATCACCTCTATGGGAATGTTGTCAATGCCAGGTGACTTCCCTTTGGTCATCTTATCAACAACAAACTTCACCTCATTAGCAAAAAGGGACGTGCAAGCATCGCATGTTCCCCTCTTAAGACAATGTTTTGACTAACCTACATGAAATTTTCAATTTTGGTTTCAAAATCCCATGGCACATCAACTTTGGTTCCCACTTTCTTGGGTATTGAGGAGATGGACACCAAGTTTAACCTATAAGAGGCTAAAAAGTAAGCTCAAGGAAAACTGACCAATGTTTAAGCGAGAGGCAGACCACAATATCACCAAGTACACATGGTCTCCCCTAAAGGCAAATTGCTTAGCAATTGTAGAAGTAGCAAGGACCTAGTCAAGAGGAGTCTAGTGTACTTCACATGTGTGGCTAATAGCTGGAAGAAGTGGCATTCTGTGCACTAGGAGGAAGACATGGATATGCAAGGTTATCAGAACTAGGAGAGCAACTCCCTCCAAAAGGCTAAACTTCTTTCTTTGGCGGGGTGGTGATGAGTAGGCTCCCCACAAGGGAGAGGGTAAGCAAGTTGATGAGCATTTCACCTTTATGTGTGCTATGCAAATGTGCCAATGAATTTGCTAGGCACCTCTTGTGGGAATGCAAGGAGGTGAGGGGCATATGGAACAAGCTCAAAGCTTGGATAAGGAAAGCAAGCTTCAACAAGAAAATGGATTCCAAGTTAGTGCTTTTTGGTGATAGAGGACAAAAGGAAGAGCAGATCATAGAGCTTTGGAATGTGGCGAGAGCGGTCACTCTTCAACATACATGGAAACATAGGAATGAAGTGGCCTTTGATAGAAGGAAGAGAGCTACTGGGACCAATGAGCTGTGTGATAGAGAGAGGAAAGAGATTCTGATAGCCCTGGATGGCTGTGTTTTGTTCTGACAAGGTCTATAAGGTTTTTAATAAAGTTATATCCAAGGCTTAAGACCTTTCTTGAAGGTGGCCCTCAATAGCTTTGTACATATATTCCTTTTTGATAATAATTGCATTAAAGAAAAGATTTTGTTATCTTAAACTACATCGTTATGTGTAGACTCTCAATTGCATTATTAAAAAAAAAACAATTTGTTATCTTAAACTACATTGTTACATGTAGACTTTCATAATATGTGGATTTGATTCATAAAAATAATGCCCATTAAGCATGCAAGAAGGAGCCAAAAAAGAAAAGAAAAGAAGCGAGAATTGTGGCTCCAAGCATATATATGCAATTTGTTGCTCCCTAGTTTTTTAAAATAAAAAAAACACCAAGTGAATTTATAATTGTGCAAAAACACATGTGAAATTTGAGACATAGTGCATGAATATTTATGTTTCAAAAATGGTAAATATTACAAATGCCAACCATTTGAAAGCATGGTTAAAGTCGCACTTCTCCTTTGTTAAATACATGTAGGTCTTTTGATGTGAAAGTATGCACGACACTATACATGCATGTAAAGTCTTTTCCTAGTTTAAGAGATGCATATGTGAGGCTGTCTGTAAGTCTAATATGTTGCAGTAGTGTGCATGTATCCATACATCTAACTAGTGGAGTAGATTACTAAATCAAACATTAACAATATAACCTAATGAGAATATTATAGAGGGTGTTGATGTATGTACTAATATTTATCTCTACTATATAACTTAATATTGGCTAAGTCTTTGTGTAAGTTGCGATTAGATTCATTTTGAAATAAATCTAGATTGTGTATTATATAAAAATTTAGACTATAACTTATAATTCTTTGGTTAGGTACAACTTTCTTAAATCTTTCACCTTGTTTGGTTCTTTCCTTTGCTTGACTTGGCTAGCATGATTTGCCTTTTAGTTTTCCTTTCCTTTTATCCTTGGACACACTTGTTGTTTTGTTGTTGGGTAATGTTGATGCTAGGGGCACTCTTGTTGTGATGGTTTGGACTTTTAGGAATCCATAAGTGGTTTCCATTATAGAACCCTTGTGCTTGTGATGACCTCTTTGGCACCCATTGTGGCTTTGTGATTATTTGCATTTTGGTACCACTTAGATCTTCATTTTCTCCTTAATAGATGTCTTCTAGGCCTTTTTCCATAGGGTGCTTGTTTTGCCTCTTTTTTCTTGAATTGATTCGCTTCTTATTTGTCTCAGAAAATTCTTATAGAGCCTTGAAAAGGTTGTTACCACCCTTGCTAGTTGAAATAATGAGTTGAGAACCTCGAGTACTACACTTATTGCATAGATGGTCTTGGTTTTATTGGACAAATTTTGTAATAAGATTGGCACTTGTTGATAGGCTAAGGTGCATCGTTTTCATTAGATGATCTATGTTGCAATTGGTGAGATGTTTAAATGGCCTACCAAGCAACACTTCTCATGACAAAATACTTCACATTATTGATTAAAGAAAAAGAAAAAGCATGCGAAAACTCATGTGCTCAAATCAAAACTTAAGTTTAGTGTAATCCCACCTTTAAATTTTGAATTTTGTGTGTAAATCTAATGTTGGTACTGGGCAGAATCTCCTGCCTACCTTGAAAATAGTCATGTTATTTCCTTACACACCAAACACACCCATTTTAAATACAAAAGGCATCATATTCTGGTGGTAGTTAAAGCTTAACCTCCCTCCTATTGGTGGGGACCCAAACCCTCTCAGGTGTAAATGCATTTTTTAAGAATGAAGGTTTTGTCCTCAAGTGATTGGGCACTGATAAGATGCTAGGTAGGGGAGCTCTCCTGCTCGAAAGTGTTTGCTACCCAATAAATGCGGATTGAAATTCGAATAAAAACTTCACACATCAGCCAACGAACACTTGCATTCTTGCATAAACTGGGCGTCCATTGAGGTGTGTAGCTGGCCTAACATTACGAGGTGAGGAAACCTTGAAAGTTTGAAGGATTTGTGTTAAGAAGATTTGATGGATTTAGTCCCAAAACCTTAGTGGAGGCCGTTAACTTAGCATGGCCAATCAGCTTATAGGCTTATATATATTTAATTAACAAACCGACATAAGATTAGTTTTAGCCACAAGTGGCTGGGCTTGTTCTTCTGTGTTAGTCCCCTCGCCACAGCTAGGCCTTAGGGTTTGCTAAGAATCAGAGAGAGAGAGAGAGAGAGAGAGAGAGAGAGAGAGAGAGAGTATCCTGTGATGGTGGCCTCGCCTGCTGCAATGGCGTCTTGCTCGTCTGCTTCCCTGCTTCCGAGCCGGCCCCTGCGTCTTCTTCCTCCTTCTCCCAGCCACACTTCTTCATCCACCGCTTGCTCCACTTCGTATTCTGTGGTCCCTTGCCTCCCTTCGCCTCCTCCTCCCTCAAGGGGCCTGCGCTACTCTCCCCGATGTATGGCTCCGGAAGACGAGAAAATGACTCGACGCTCACCGTTGGATTTTCCCATCGTAAGACTCTCCTGTTCTTCTTTGTGTTTTTGCTGGTTGTGGACCTTTGTTATGAGCCATTGTGCAGGCGTTATTGTGTCAGCATAAAACCTGCATAATGGAAGATGCTGGTTTTCGAGCCATTCTGCATCCTTGAACCTGCGTAATGGCTCATTGAACCTGCATCCTGACTTATGCAAGTACAAGGAAGCATATTAGTTTATGCGCGCGATATGTTGCGAAATGAAGGCCTGCATTGGCAAATGAGTCGTCTCGGCTGTATCAGGTATCTGATCTGTCAGTGTTTCCATTTCTGTAGGAGTGGGAGCGGCCCCGGCCTGGCAGGCGCCCCGACATATTCCCTCAGTTCAGTCCAATGAAAACTCCTCTGCCACAACCTCCCCCAACTGATCCTCCCGAGGAGGATGAAGAAGAGGAAGAGAAAAAGGAGGAAGAAAAACCGGAAGAGGAGCCAGAGAAACCTCGAGAATCATGACTCTGTAATTACGATAGTTCCATATCTCAATCAATTTTCTGCTTAGACTGCCTGAGATATGATGTAACCTAATTGACATCCCGTAGCATCGATTTTTAGAACTTTGGTGGCCTTACTTATGTCGCCTATACGAAATAATTGGTTGCGTAATGACTTGAGCCACCGTTAACTGAATGTCATACATGTAATGTATGTTGGATGTTGTTCCGCATCTTCAGAAGTGGCAGTAAGATCCTGTTTGATCCTTATTTTTCCATAGACATGAGTTTGATGTGATCATGCACTTGAGTTTATCCTTCAACAATTTATCATATCATATTTTTTTTATTTTCACAGACTGCAATTGCCCATGTGGATGCAAGAACCAGTTGCCACTTTTCTCCTGCGGTTGTATTTTGGTACTTTTGATGCTTGCTTCAGGGCTTCTTTGCCAATCGCAGACTGGCTACAAGTCCTTACAAATTTCTTGTATGGGATCCTTAATTTTCCATAGGCATGAGATTACTGTGATCATATGTTCTTGTTTATCCTTCACAATTTTCGCATTTTTTGTTGTTTTCAGTCTGTAATTGGCCGTGTGAATGCAAGAACCAGTTGTTACCTTTCTCTCGTGGCTGTTTTTTGGTGCTTTTGATACTTGCTTCAGTGCTGCTTTCCCAATCACAGACTGCAATGTCCTGACAAATTCCTTTTATCAGTCCTAGGAGACGTTTTGCTTTGGTCTGTCTATATGTCCTTAGCATTATTAGGATTGTCCAGTGTGGCTGTGTGTCTGCTGTTTATCTCTTTGTTCAAGTGTAACTGCAATGTCTGCTTGCATGTCTTTTTAGATAATTTGCTCTAGCTCCCGAAATTCATCTCTAATTTCTGTAATTGCTACTTGTACAAGATGTTGTTGTCACATCATCTTCTAGCCCAGTGGCTGTAGCAAACAAAAAAAAAAGAAGAAACTAATGGCTGGCTGGAAGCATTTCTTTCCAAATCAGTTACCGCGTTTCTCACACCTTGATTCTGCTTATACTGCATTATGCAGTTACTGTGGATGTAGCTTTAGCAACTCATGAAACTAATGCCGGGATGAGATTTCCCAGGTTTAATGCCTGTACCACAGCTCACATTTTTCACTGGAGCCGTGTATGAGTGGTGAAAGCAGTTTGTGCATGTTCTCAAGATGCTCAATCATGTAATCCATTTTGTGTTGGCCTGTGACGAATAGTCTATTTAAGGGATTTTATGAAGCCAATATTGGCTGGAGATCTGCCAAGCTCTCTGAGGCCTACCTTTTTTTTGCACAAGCTATTGGATTAGAGGTCTGATTTTTCAAGTTCGAGGGAGTTGTGAAGCCCTATTCATTGGGTCCTGTTAATTCCCTTGTTGATGATGATAACTAGTGGTTGTGATGATTTTGATGTGAAGGTGCTTAGATAACTCAGCAGGCAAACTAAGTAGATTAGAGCTCAACACGTAATCAATTGATAGGAGGCCTTTGATTCAATAGTAGATATCTGAAGCTCTCAAATAATTTTAAACTGAGGAAGGAATCATTCAAGCTCAGTTGTGGAGCTGCAATGTGAGGTTTTTGTTCTGAATGCTATATTGTGTTTTTGGTGAGCATATAACAATATTGAAGGGAAGAGTGGAGATATTGCATTGTGCTTTTTCTCCTTAGTTACCCTTCGAAGAGCAAGGTCCATCAGACAAGCTTAGAGGATCTGAGCCTTATGGCTGGCTGTTGTGTGATTGGAAACACTTTACAAGATGTCATTCCTTCCCCAGTGCAGGTAGTCTATGCTAGTGCAGGTAAGTTTATGATCTCAAGTGAAGGATCAGTCTATGAGAGTGCTCTATATATTGGTCTACCTTATCCGGCCCAGATAACTCAATGTTAGCACAGTGAGATTTTTTCTTGTGTCCAGTGCAGATAGCCCTGTGTAAATTAAATGGGATTTCCTTTCATATGAAGGGAAGAGTGGATGATAGTTGTTTCTGAACTGCTGTCCTCTGTTACCCTTCAGGAACAGAATGTCCACACATCCAGACAAGCCACCTTGAATTCTGTGTATTGCTTGTGTTGAAGTTGTGAATATATTGTTCTTCACAAGAGCCAACTAGGCAAGAGCTGAATGCAATATGATGTGTTGAGCATGCCTGTGTGATGTGTTGAACAAGTCAGCGCCTCTAGTAGTTTTCCTTTCAAATGATGTATTGAGCATGTCAGTATGATGTGTTGAGCAAGTCAGCACCTCTGGTAGTACTGCTATTGTGCTGGAAGGCTATTTTCGAAGGCACTGGCTGCTGCAAGTTGAAGTCCAATGAATATTGTCCCTCTTTTGGCCTGAAGAGTGAGGCACATAAATCTTGAGAAAGAAATTCCCATCCTCCTGAATAAGAGGCCAAGTTGTTGACTCACGAGTTTGCAGAGAGATTCTTTGTTTTAAAGGCCACATTTTTATTTCAGTGTTTGCCTCTCACAGTCTGGGCTCTGTGATGGTCTTTTAAACACGTACTTTATTGAATGCTACTACTGTGTCATTTCAATTTTGTGAATTGGGTGTCTGGTTCTATTTATGGAATCGTTTTAAGGTATCTCTGAATGCATCCAATTAGTGTTTTAATCTCTCTGGAGTTAGTAACCTCCGTTTTTGGAAGGGGAGCTTCAGCTATTTTGTAGGGTCATCCAGTTCAGTTCAGTTTCAACAGTCTTTGGTTATGTTGTAGTTTCATGTTGTTCAAACCAGTCTCTTTTATCTGTGATGATGGAAAGTAAGGATTTGTTTATTTTGGAGATTAGACAGTTCAGTTAAGTTTCATACCTAGTACTGTGTGAGGTAAAATGAGGAGGGGGTGTGCACAATTTTCTAGTATGAAAACAAGAATGTAATTACTTCATAGTTTCATGGAAGTTAATTACACAATCACTATACTCTGGGGGTTCAAAAGCACAGCAGGCCTCTTAAGGGCTGGGTGAAAAGTGGAACGTAATGAAAACTAGGCGCTCCGCGCCTAGACTCGCCCGGGCGCTTCGCACTGGGGTGGGCGTGATTTTTGCGGCGAGGGCGGGTGCTGGATGCGGGGCATGGCACTCGCCCCCGTGTTTCTTTGTGGGGAGGTTGGGGGCTGCCATGTGGCACTCGCCCCCGTGTTTCTTTGCGGGGAGGTTGGGGGCTGCCATGTGGCACCCGCTCCCAACCTCCCCTTAACTAATAGTAAAGATATCTTATTGTCTCACTTGTAATGCGAACATAATGTGGTAAATACCTTGTTCATGTTCATCAACTCTTAAAACCAGAAGATGCTTTTCCACATGTCGTGATATCCAATTGGTAAGATTTCTGTGTCAGAAGAAACATGTTGTATTGGAGGCCGAACATGTCTCCTAAAAACATCTAGTAATTAATTAATATCTAGACCTTTGGTTGTTAATCTAGAGTGAATGTGGGGACGCTTATTGAGTGTCTTGATTGAGTTATATATATATTTGGAATTTGCGAGTGTTAAAATGTTTGAATGGCAAGCAATCGGTAGGTGGGACCTTTGATAATTAATCTAGAGTTAATAATTAATGTGGGGAAGCTGAATGAGTCTCTCGTGAAAGTTCAAAGGCTGAATATAAAATTAGCTCATGCAATGAAAAGACCAATGAAAATGGACATTTGAAACCTCTAAACTATTCAACCCTATCATGAGAAAAGATTTTATTAATTAGTCTCAATTAGTCTCATTAAATATTCAACAATGTTCATTGAATTTATTAGTTGGATATCAATATTAGACAACATGCACTTGATGTATTTGGGATTTGTGCACACTTTTATTATGTTTGGAGTTGCAACCACTTAGTAGGTGACTATTTCTCACATAGCCTCACATGAACATTGGAGATGCACTTGACGTATTTGGGATCTATGCACACTTATATTATGTTAGGAGTTTCAACCAATTAGTAGGTGATTTGACTATTTCTCACATAGCCTCACATGAACACTAGAACTATTTGAAGTGAATGTGCATAGCATATATTCTACAATACTCAATGAACACTACATGCACATTTTGGGATTTAAAATGTCCCTCTCAGATTCTTAAAACCTTTATGATCTTGAGGTTAGAAGAGAGCATGGTAAGGCATAAGAGAGCACAAGAAGAGATGGAGGCTTCATCATCTTGGTTTCTCACTTTCACTCACTCTTGCTGTCAGCTTACCTCTCCTCTCTCAAGCATGCAAGAACTAAAAGGTGGCATGCATATGAATAGCTTGTTCTATTCATTCTTATTATTTTTTAACAAAAAATTTAGGGTTAGGTTTTCCCATCCCCCTTGGGCATCTACTCTTAGTTACTCAATGATCCAATTGGTCGATTATCTTTTATTACATGCTTTTTCTATTGTGAGAAATAGATACTCTTTGATTGTATTATTAGGAACCTATGCTAATGTTACAAATTACATGGGATCAAACTTGGCTTGTAAATTTACATGACAAATTAATATAAATGGTGTAATGGCTTGTGACTAAATTGTGTAATTGCCTTGTATGAATTACAACATTTAATCCTTGATTTGTCATAGCTCAATTTGATTTGAAAAATACATTCCTTAGGCTCATTGTTGCTTGTAGTTAACATTAATTCCCTTTTAGAGGAGTGCTAGTTCCATGGCACTTTTCATTATAGGTGGCATTGCTTTAGCTTGAATCAAAGACGACATGAATTCTAGGGCCTTTGTGTACTGGCCTTGGAGGAGGAGGTCAGATTTTTGATGGTAGAAGCTTCTTGGTATAGTGGCTAGAGAAGTGGTAGGTGACCTAGGTTGCTACCCCTTTAATAATATTAGTGTGATTCTCTTGGTGAGTTGTTGATGGTGAGTTGAAGACAGAAATGGTGAGTTGAAGACAAAGGTATTGGGTTGAAGGTGAAAGGAACTTCAAAGAGAATATGATGGTGCATTAATCCTTGAAATCTTTAATACTTACAATTGAAAACATGTTGTGTAGTCTCTCCTTAGGGAAAATGTCAAGTCTTTGTTGTGCACGTGACATATTTTGGTGGTTTGGGATGCCAATCAAACTCCTAGTGAATTTAAAGTGTTGTCCCATCATTAAGGATCCAAACAATGAATAGGTTTTGGTGTAGATATTGCTCAAGTGCTTGTGCATGCTAAGGTATTGCTCAATCGCAGGATGGCTATATGGGTTATTCATAGTGGTATTGTTGATGAGGTAAGGGTAAAATAGATTGGGAAAAGTGTTCCCATTGAGGGAAAAATCGAAGGTGGTTTTAAATCATAGTTGAATGGCTTAAGAATGAAGGTCTTCAATAGTTGTAGCTACTCCTAGTTGGTGAAGAGAATTGTTTTCTCTTACTATGCTTTAAATGTCCCATCATTAAGGATCCAAACAATGAATAGGTTTTGGTGTAGATATTGCTCAAGTGCTTGTGCATGCTAAGGTATTGCTCAATTGCAGGATGGCTATATGGGTTATTCATGGTGGTATTGTTGATGAGGTAAGGGTAAAATAGATTGGGAAAAGTGTTCCCATTGAGGGAAACTGCAATTGAAGGAGGTTTTAAATCATAGTTGAATGGCTTAAGAATAAAGGTCTTCAATAGTTGTAGCCACTCCTAGTAGATGAAGAGAATTGTTTTCTCTTACTATGCTTTTTTTCCCATGCTCATTGTAAATTGTGATGGCATTGATGTATAATAGAGAAAGTAATGTGCAAGTGACTTAAATTGGCTATATTGGTTACTCAAAGTGGTATTGTTGATGAGGTAAGGATAAGATAGATTAGGAAACGTGTTACCATTGAGGGAAAATGCACTTGGAGGTTTTAAATCATAGTTGAATGCTACTCCTAGTGGTTTAAAAGAATAGCTTTCTCTTACTATGCTTTTTTTTCCATGATCTTAATGTAGATTGTGATGGCATTGATGTATAGTAAAGAAAGAAATGTGTAAGTGACTTAGATTGATAGGTCTAACCATAAGCAAGGCATGCTCCTCAGGTATGTCTTGCCCTTGATGTGCTTTGAGCAAATGTAGGGATTTGTTCAAACGGGCTAGGGGATTAGAAACAAAGCCAACCAATTGAGGTTATTGGATATGCCTAATTTGAAGATCCTTAGGTGTGATGTAGTGATCGTGTATGCATTTTTGTTTTTGTTTCCTCTCTCTCTCTCTCTCTCTCTCTCTCTCTCTCTCTTTGTGGGAATAACACAATAATGTTGTACAATGAGGCTTTCAACCTAACAAGAGGGATTAGAAGGAAGTAGTGAAATCATAAGCTAGTGGTACAGAGTTTTGTCTTTGAGTTTGATTAGGCACCTGGCTTAAAAAACAAAAACAAAAGGATGAGAAGGATCATACCTTGAGTGAGAAGAGTTGCATGATCTTTTAAGCCTTGATCTTGAAGAATATGCTGTTGAGTGGTGAAGAGCTGAAGTTTGAGGATGATTGCAATAGTAGAGAGCTTGAAGCATTATGTGAAGTGAGTTTTTGTTGATGAGACTAGCTCCTTGATGCTAGTTTTTTTCTCATGTGGCTTTGGAAGTTTGTTAAGAATCCTATCTTTAGCTTCCTTGTATTCATGAGCTCTTCCATAGCTCGTTGACTTGTTGCTTTGTCATTGTTGTCAATTCATCACATATTTGCTTACATTCATTTGATAACAATTAAGAGCATACGTAATGAAGTTTAAGAATGTTATTTAAAAATTTTAAAATTTATCATTAATATTACTTGCCAATTCATCTAGTTAACAATTAGTTGCTTCCATTTGCCCCTTCTCCAAGGATATTGATCTTGTGATGTGCTTGGGTTTTCTTGTTTTATATATATATATATATATATATATATATATATATATATATTTGTATGTATGTGTGTGAGACAAAATTGTAATGTAAAGTGTAGTAAATAGTAAATTATGGTACAAGGATACTTCAACAAGATGTGAGGAGTATTTACTAGGCTACAACACTGAGTACCACATCTCCTTGATATAGTCTACTTGAGACATGACACTTCTTTTATTAGCATTTTTTTGAGTAAGAGAAGGTCCAAGAGTGGTCCCCAAAGGAAAGTTGGTGTTGCATACAATGGATTAATTTGTGATTTCCATGTAGCTTGTCTTTGCTTAGAAATGGTAATGAGTTGACTTATAATTTCAACTATTAGGGCTCTCATAATGTACCAAACTTGCTCAAATGAGCTTTGACCTTAGCCTTTCTATTCTACAGTTGTTCTTTGACTATTGGTTTGGTGGCACAATGTGATATGGAATGTGGGGATCAAAATGGTGTCACTTAGTTTATTTGTTAGGGATGAGTCTTAAAAAGTTGCGTAGGTGATCGAAATATTATTTGCTACTAGGGTATTGTTACTCTTTCCATGGTAGTGGCCATTCTAAGGATCCCATGAGTTCCTCAACCAGGATTCTAACATCCACTTGGGCATAGATGAGAACAAGAAACATAAGTTGATTGTTCAATTCCTTAAGGTAATTAGTTATTATTTGATTTTCATTATAAGCTGTCATGAATGCCATTTCCTTCAAATATCCAGGCTTTAAGTTAGATTTTAGTTGAGCTAGAGGCTTTGGCCGTGACTTGAGAGCTAATGCCTTACCTAGGCTCATTGGTTTGGTGCTAGTTTCTTCCTTTGTTGAATCATTAGGGTCACATTCATTGGTAGAGTTTGTGGGTTTAATCACTAAGCTGTCACGAATGCCATTTCCTTCAAATCTCTAAGCTTTTTAAGGTAGGTTTTAATCAAGCTAGAGGCTTCGGTTGTGGCTTAGAGAGCTATTGACTTACCTAGGATCATTGGTTTGGCGTTGATTTCTTGCTTTGTTGAATCATTAGGGCCACGTTCATTGGTAGAGTTGGTGGATTTGACCGTGGTAGTAGTTACATGCAACTATTGGTTTGGTTCCTAGATTGATGTAGAAGGACCCTTTGGCTTAAGGGGTTTGTGTGTCTTTTGGGTTTATTGTGGTTATGTCTTTAAAGGCTCTTTTTCTTCTCCTTTAGAGTTACTTTTAGTGGTAAATTCAAAAGATGTCTAGATGCTCAAACTTACTGCTCATTTCTCCTACATCCTTTTGAAAAGCCTTGGATAATTCATTCTTTGCTTTGCATCATTAGATGGAGTAGTGGATTGACGCCTTGGATTAAAACTGCTCAAAGAAGTTTAGGTTGTATTAAAGTAAGGCATGGTTGTCAATAATTTTTGGGTCTTGGGTAAGGCGAAATACATATTGCAATGACATCAAGTACCATGCTTCATAGTCCTAACTTGCTGGGTGCATATAGTTTTCCCTCTACTAGTATATTGGACAAGGGGTTTTGTTGGGTAGGTGTAGAAAGTTCAACGCTATGGATAGTTGCAACCACTCTTAGTGAGATAGGGGCCACATATGTGGGATTGTGCATTGAGGTCCAAATAGCTTTTCTTTTCTCTATAATTGCCATTAATATTTTATTTGTAATTGCCATTAGTCAACTACCAATTTTGGCTACCAAACTTTGATTAGAATACCATTTTGGCTTAAACATTCTTCGTCCTTTTCCTTTATGTTTTAGGGATTCTAGTTTCTTGTTTGTTTCACAAAGGGCACTGTAGAATGAGGGGACTAAATCTAGCCCTCTTGTTGTGGCTTTTGGCATGTCCTTCATGACTTATTTGACATTGGCTGTGTAATGGGAGTAGATGTGGTGTTTCTCATCCCATGTCATTGATGATTTCAAAAGATTTGTATGCTCTTCCATTAGATTTTCAATGTTAGTATGGATAAACACATGCGTAAGTAATATTAGCTTGCTTTATTTCTAGTTCGTTAGTCTTCTTTGTGAACTCTTATGCCATCTTTATGAGAGATATATTACTTTGTTTAGGCTTCAACTACTCTGGAGGCTCTAGATGTGGTGAGGATATCATATAAGGCATTGAACTCATTGCACTCTTAGCTACAAAGGTAATGTTTACTTGTGGTAATAAACCAATAGAGGCTTGTTCTTTGGTCGATATGATAAGTTTTGTTTCTACCAAAGGTTGTGCCAATTGGGATCTCAACTCAGGTTTGGAAGTAGCAATGGCATTGTTAGTGGATTGGCTACTTTTAGTAGTCAAGGTTGACTGCTTGGTCAAATCCTTAGTCTATTAGGGAGTGGAGTGTCCTTGGCTATCTTTTGTGGATTTATTTGCCTAGGTTGAGTAGCTACAAGAGGTTGTTGTTGCTAGGATTCATGTTTTACTTGGTTGAGAATTCTTTAGGAGATTTTGGACTCCTAAGCAAGCTAGTTATAGTATTGAGTGGCTACTTGTATTTTCTAGATAGCTCTAGTTTCTCCTTATTTGAGCATTCCTTCTCAACTAGAGTGGCACCATGTGAATGGCACCTTGTTCCCTCTTTTGAAGTTAATGGCTCGTTAGCTATTATCAATCTCTCCTCAAATTTGGCAATAGCAACAAGCAATTGCACTACAATTATTTTGGGCTGAGTTTCCTTTTTCTGATACGTAAAGTTTGGTTTCTTGGTTTCTATCTTAATTGACCCAACCTCTCCCGTGGTTTTTGTCTTAGACCTAGACCTTAGTTTTGGTTTTGTCCTTAATTTCCTTATTTTGAGTGAGGTTTGGGTTGTGACCTAGGCTTTGGCCATTAGAGGTGGTGTTGCAAGTGGTCTGGGTAACCAATTCCATTTGTTTCTCCCGTAATACCTTAGAGCATGTACCAATACTTTGGCGACCCATCATGGCATTGTGCTAGCTCTCATTGGTGTTCATGGTGGTATCCCTAAGATCTTGAAGCCTCTTTCGTGTGGTGATTTCTTTTTAGCAACATTGGAAGCTGTTTGGAGCTATTAGTCGTTTTGATTGCCATACTTGAATTGTGGACATTCCTATTGATATGCACTTGCTTTTGTGCTTGTTCTCTTAGCAATTCTTCGTAGAATTCCTTACTTCCATCGTTCGGATTTCATAGCGGCTTAGAGATAGGTTGCTTGCCCCATCTTTGCACATTAGCAAGGTTACCTTTGCTAAAAGTCATAATTATCTTGACACCGAGTCAGGTGTATTCAATGTGCTTTGTAGTCCACATTGTGCTGCTTAGTTGCTTGGTTGAAAGGTCTCCCAAGTGAAATTTCCTTTTTGCCATCCTCTCTATTGGGAAGCACATAGAATATAGTTGACAAGCTTTCCATCTTTAGGGTAAGTAGAATTTTTCATTTGCTTGAGAGTATGGGGATCCCCCATATGGGTTGATTGTGGCATCATTTGTCATGAGTTAAAATTGTCCTATGCAAGCATAAGCATCATGGGTAACAATGCTATAGTCAGCTCCTTCATCAATGAGAGCTTCATTGACGTGCTCCCCTTTTGCAACTAATTTGACCCTAAGCTAGGTAGGTGGAATTAGCTCATCATCTTTCATGTCGATGGTGACAACCTTGGCCATGCTTGTGAAGATATTAGACCCAGTAGTAGGCACATAAGAATTGCTATTGGATGCCTTGTGTTAGGACATTCCTCATACATGCAAGTGTAGTTGTGCTCAATGCATTGACGGTTGTTGGAGTAGGACAATAGTGGGCCACATGGCTTGGTTGATGGCAATTCCAACAATCTTTAAGCTTGCAAGGTTGCATGGCAGGGAGTTTTTGGAATGTGTCATTAGATGGCCGTGAGATATCTATGTTTTGTACTCTTCCTTGAACTAGTCAAATATATTTTGTATTCTACCTTGCAATTGTATCGTCTCTTTGTGAAGTTGGATAATAATTTTAGCATCTTTAAACATGTGTTCTTGATCATTTGAAGAAAAAGGGGTTTCTTCAAATATTGGGGTTTCTTGTTGAAAGTCAAGAGCCCTCTTGCATGCAACTAAGGGAACGTCAAAGCCCTTAGCACTCTCGTGTTTGGATGGTGTAGTGCCCTCAATTGGTTGTTCTATGCAAGTTGACTGGCTAAGGCATTCACCTTTTTGTAAAGCTTTGTTAAATTGTTTGATAGAGAGGCTGTTGGAGAGCGGCAAGATATGATTGCTTGATGGTGCCTAGAATGCATCGGATACCATAAGGAATAGATGTAAGGAGAAATAAGCCCTAGCCTAGTTTACATATACTGATCTCAACCACTTTATGTTTAGGTTAAAGTGAGGCATAAGCTAGAACTTTGGCTTAGACTAAGCCTACATTAGACTAAATGTAGACTATGCTTATTCTAGGTGTAGGCATATGTTATACATATGTGCAGGCTAGTATAAGCTATAGATTGGGTTGACTTTGGTAGGGAAAAACCTAGGCAAGGCATAAGGTAATACACATTAGGAATTGGATAGGAATAAAGAGGACCTTGATCTACCATTGGCCGCAAGAGAGTGCCAAGGTCAAGTCTTAAAAACACTAGGTCTATTTTAGGTCATGTATGAAGTTGTCTACCTTTGCGAATCTCAATGCCAAAAGCTATTTGACCAAGTCTACAATTCAATATCTAAATATCTAAATATCTAAATTGTTGCAAAATTTGCAATAGATGTAGAGATTAGAAAAGAATGCCTATAAATGTGTAATAGGATAGGACGAGTTTAAAATCCCAGTAGTAGTAAGAGCATTTAAACTTGCTTTTCACTACACATTTAAATAGGAAATTGAAGAATACCAAAAACCAAAGAACGCATGTACACAACACCAAGGATATGTAGCTAGGCATCACACCTACTACCTCCACTATTGGCATATGGCCACCATGCCAAATGTTCATGTCAATCATAGCAAATATCTTAACCCTAGTATGCACCTAAGTTGCCTTCACAACTTTTAAATCCTACCTCAAGCAAAGGAACCCAAAACTCTACCAAGTCTACTAAAGAAAGAGAGAGTTTGTCACTCATGAGTTTCAAACCTTGAGGAGATGAGCTCAAATCTTGACTCTCAATGCCTAGACGCATATGTTTAAGTGCAACCCTTATGTCAAAGCATCTAGGGATATTACAATTAATTGCCCTATCAATATAGTGTATAAGCTCTCAAAATTCTCGATTTATATACATAAAAATAGACAGTTGGCTTGTAGATCCATGAGTTGACTCACTTAACACTAATTGGATTTTAGGCCTTAGTAACCTTTGAGGTAGCACAAAAAATCTAAACTCTCAAATCTTGCTAAGGGAACTTAAAGATCAAGTTTCCAAGATAAATATCCCACCCGACCCTTCAAGGTATATACTCAAGGTTTTGACCATAATAGGAATAAGGAGGATCTTAAACCTCGCCTTGAAAATTTTGGACTTGACCTAGGCTATGTAAGTAGTGTCCATTGGAAAAGACCCCTAGAAAAACATTGACTATTAGGTAAGGACAAGGGATATTGATGACTTTACAAGAGCACAATTAAGCACTCATCTTGGGACCTAAGTAACCCTTCATGATACTAAATACCCCGTCACAATCTTGACCAAGAGGACTAGTATGAATTAACTCCATGACCTAGAAAAAAGCTCCAACCTTGTTTTGTAACCTTAAGAGAAGTTGCGGACCAAGCATACCTACTTGATCAAATACACGACTTAGATCATGACTCCAATGTTGACAAGATTGCTAAAGATGGCAATCTTGTCAGAGTTGTCGTTGTAGTGGCTACATAAAAAAGGTGGTTCTTGTATCAAATGAATGTGAAGAATGAATTCTTATATGGTGAGTTGCAAGAAGAAAAGTATATGGAGCAGCCACCATAGGGTTATGAGAGCGTGGTTTATCTAGATTATTGTATGTAGGCTATGCAAAGCCTTGTATGGGTTGAAACATGCACCAAAAGCATGGCATGACAAGATAGCACAATATCTTGTCTATATCAATTTTCATATTGAAAATGTAGCTCACTCGCTTTATGGATGTTAGAGTGATAGGGATATTGTTATGATTACCTTGTATGTAGATGTTTTGATTGTGGGGGGTGGTAATGTGCAAGAGGTGAAGCATGTGAAGAGTCTTCTCAAGCAAAAAATTTACATAAAAATATTTAGGAGAGTTGAAGTAGTTTCTTAGCATTGAAGTTATTAGGACATCTAATGGGATATGACTCTCACAAATATATTAATTGTAAGTCAATCTTAGTGCCATTGGATCAAAAAGTGAAGCTAAGT